>NW_027480672.1:0-300000 GCF_051401765.1 Calliopsis andreniformis
ACGGAGAATATTTTCCGTCTACTCTCCCAAATATTCAAATCTCTGCCTGTTAAGAGAAAACGCCCTAGTACTCTCATTTTTTTTTCGTTATCTTAATGTAAGCGCGACTCCGAACAGCTGGGTAGCAACCACGACGCAGTACCTACCGTGAGGAATTTCCTTATATGGAAATTTCTAACGAACCCCCACTCATTTTTCGGCCTATATGAACTCAGAGATTTTAGCCCTAACGAGTTCAGAACAGTACTGTCACGTTGATAGTCAAGTTCGTCAGAGTTGGTTGCTATCCAGTTAGATCGGTCTAAAGTTTCCTTTCGAGTCTACAGTTAACCTCATAGAATCCGCGAGTCGGCATAAATTCTATCTGGCAATTCCTACGACCACTCTGTAAGTCCCCGTATCGCCAGTGCGTTAACACCGTGCATTAAAATCGTACACTTTACGCGACAACACTACACTGTACACTTGTACGTAAAGACTGATTTAGAATATATTTAAGTATTCATTGTAATTTTGCGTAGATTGCTTACAAACCTATAACTACCTTAAGCGATCCCATTCGAAGTTGACAGATACACCACGATACTGCTTAACAGCTCAAGTTGTATCAACTAATAATTTAAAAAGTTTCGAGGCTCACTAACATCTCCTGCGGCACTCTGGTCTTACATCAGTTTCGTCCGCATACCCATACTTCCAATGAAACTGCAGTCAACCTAGTAGCTCCTCGATTTCTTCGAGTTCGTCCACGAAAGCTAACCTATCCTGTAGCTAACTGATTTTTGCATCAGTTTCGTCTACTTTCTACAACCACCTGACACCAGGTTCGTCTGTAGATTATCCAACTTCCTTACAGCGCCCTTATTTCGCATCAGGCTCGTCTCCTCGAATTCGCCAACCTCCTTAACAGCACCTCAATTTAATTTGAATTCGCCTGTAAAACTGATCCAAGTAATTCCTTGATTTCACATCAGGTACGTTCACAAACTCACTGTCCTGCGGTTCACTGATCACCGATCAGTTTCGTCCGCAAACACACCTATCCTCAGAGGCTCCCTGATTTCACATCAGGTTCGTCCTCGTCTACAATAATCCCAACGGCTCCCTGATCACGCATCAGTTTCGTCCGTGAACTGACCAATACATCAACCACTATATTCTTTGGAAATATACCTATCCGCGACGGTCATTCGTGCTGCTCGCCTCCCGTCTCGTGACATTATGATTATTATGATTATAATGTTTATTATGATTCTTATGATTATTACGATTATTATGTTTATTATGATTATTATGATTACTATGATTATTATGACTGCTGTGTTTATTTTGATTATTATGACTATTATGATTCAAGATTGTCCGACTTGGTTGAGCAGCGTCTGAAACTGAAGGCTGGGTTGTGCGGCGTTAGGTTATCCATTCAGTCAATCTGTTATTTGTCTGGATTCTGTTATAATGATTTACAAGATTCGATATTTATGGTTTTTAGCTTTGATAGCGTCTTCAAAGTTTATGCATTCCTTGGTACGTTATTATTTAATTTCACGGTTTACTATTATTTATATTTTAGTTAATTTAGTTGCATTGCTTCCAAAACTCTTCGCACCTCTCTAGATTACATTCACTAGTAAGGACTCTCATTGTACTAATATTGTTGTAATACAATATATCACGTTTATTGTTTATCAATCTCTCTATTTTTAATTAAGTGTAAATTATTATCTATATTTTAATTAGGTTACTATTTCTTTCCTGTTTCAGGTTTGCGTTCGCTTCTGTTAAATTATATTATATTAATCTTCCTGAGGGTTTTACTTTTAATTTGTGACCCATAGATGGTATGTATCTTATTCTTACAGAGCAATAAATAATCATATTGTAGTGTTCTCTCTTTCAGTCTTTTGTATTACTCTTTCATCGGCCTGTCTTTTATTCGGTACATCTGGACAGAAACTTTGGAAAGCGTTCCATTTATTTTAGTCTGGGATAATTGCATCTATTATCTCATTAGGTCCTCATTGGGTATTAATTTCTAGATTGTGCGTTAATTTTTGCCTTTGATCTTTCCATTTCTTACAGTAAAGGAGAGTGGGTTGCGCATCATCTTGTGTTTGACAGCTGTACCAGCAGTGATCCGTTTGGTATTCACCTATTTCTTTTTCGTATATTGGTTGAAGCAACCATGACCTGTAAGTATCTGTTGTGGTATAAAAATTTACATACCCGTGCTTTCTTGTGACCCATTTCTCAATATCTCTAATCAGCCTTTTAGTCCAGATTCCTGTGTTAGATTCCTCTCATATATTTTGCCATTCTTTGATTGTATTCTCCTTAGTTAATTTGATTTCTTTTTCCATGTCTTGTTCATATTTTCCTTTCCCTTGTGTAAGGCTAGATACGTAACTTTCTATTAATTTCTTATTGAATTATTCATCTGTGTATGCTTCTTCGTTATAACGAGGTTTGTGACATCCTAATTTATTATCGTTCCTTGTTACTCTGCCTAAATTTTTAATTTTACTATTTCTAGCATTATCCTTTTCTTTTATTTCATAAAATTCTTTCCTTACTTTGATCTTTACCAAAATGGGTGGAAATCTTGCGAGTACACACAAGGCGTTTAATGATTAATGATTAATTTAAGTTTATTATAAGATTAATGATTTATTTTATTGATTGAAATAAATATTATTTTATATAATTATGGACCTTATCTAACTTTACTAGTTACTTCCCTATTAACCTTTGATGTAGGTTTATTTCTTATTATCTATTAGGTTCTATCGTATAAATTACAAACTAATTTTCAATTTGCTGTTCGTTTGAAATCAAAATTGGACACCAACAAAATATTCTGCTATTTTGATATATATTTAATATATATTATCATTTTATTTTATTTTATTTTATTTGATTCAAAAATTGTTTAATTATAATATTAATTTTGGAGATTAATGATAATTATCTAATTAATTTTTCTTGAAAATAAAATAATTATGTATTTTGTATAATAAAATATTTTGTGGTTAATTAGTTAAAATTATTATATAATATTTTAAATTTACAAGATTTATGTTTTAGATTAAACTATTTAACTAAAATAATGATTTTATTTTATTGCTTATTCACTTATTTTAATTTTATTAACTTTTATGTTGATTTTCGTTTCTAAGAGTGATTTATTCATAATATTGATTAGTATACAATTTTTTGTAATTTCTATACTATCAATAATCTTTGTGTTTGAAATTTATTCTAAGGAATGAATTTTTATATATTTTATAGTACTTTCTGTGTGCGATAGAGTTATTGGTTTGAGAATTTTAGTTAATTGTACTTATTTTTATGGGAATCAAGGAATTTCAATATTAAATTTAACATGATAAAAGCTTTTTTAATAATTTTGATATTATTTCTTCTTTATAATATAAATAAATTTTTAAAATTTACATTTTTATTTTGATGTTTATTAGATTTATATTATTATTCAATTTTAGAAATGAAATATATTGAAACACAATTAGGTTTAATTTTGGCTTTAATTTTTTTTCATTTATATTAGTTATTTTAAATTTATGAATTTTTAATTTGATTTTGTTAATAAATTTATCTAGAATTTGTTTTAATTTAAATTTGATTTTGTTGATTGTTTTATATTTTACATTTTTAACAGTAAATTTTTTAATATTTTATTTCTTTTTTGAGGTAAGGTTGATTATTATATGTTTAATTATTGTAAAATGAAGGACAGGTAACATACGATTATTAGCTGGTTATTATCTGATGTTTTATACAATTTTTTTTTCATTTCCCTTACTGGTTTTTTTATTAATTATTATTTATTTGAATAATTTAGCCCTAATAAATTTAATAGAAATAATAGATTATAATTTAAATATTTTTATATTTATTTATATATTAAGTTCATTTTTAGTGAAAATTCCTATATTTATATTACATGGATGATTATTAAAAGCTCATGTTGAAGCCCCTGTGTTTGGATCAATAATTTTAGCAGCTATTTTATTAAAATTAGGAACATATGGTTTATTGCGATTTATATATATTTTTTATTCTAATTTTTATTTTGTTAATTTGGTAATTTTAGTATTTAGATTAATTGGAGGGTTAATTGTTTCAATTTTATGTTTACGTCAAATTGATATAAAGATTTTGGTAGCTTATTCTTCAGTAATTCATATAAGAATTCTACTGAGATCTATAATAACTGAAATACTTTTAGGATTCGTAGGTAGTTCTATTATTATGATTGCTCATGGATTATGTTCTTCGGGTTTATTTTATTTAGTAAATATGTGTTATAAATCTTCAGGTTATATATCTCCATAATTTGATTTATATTTTGTACATCTAATATATCTGCTGATGTTTCATTAAATTTAGTTGGTGAGGTATTTTTGTTAATAATTATTTATTTATGATTCAAATATTTGATATATTTATTAATTTTTTATTGTTTTTTTAGATTTTGTTATTCATTATATTTATATATTTATGTTCAACATGGAAAAATGAATTTTTTTTTAAGATTTTTAACGCTAATATTTTAGATTATTATATTTTATTGATGCATTGAATTCCCCTAAATTTTATATTTTTAAATTTAATTATTTTTTCATATTAATTTTAAATATATTTTATGTAAATAGTTTAATTAAAATATTGACGTGTGGTGTCGATGATATATGTATTTATATTTTAAATTATCATAAAAATGTTTTTAATTAGTTTATTCGTACTATTCTCTGGAATACTATATCTATTTTTAGGCCTATATTTATATATATCTAAATATGTAATTATTTTAGAATGGGATTTAATAAATTTATTCTGTATAAAATTTAGAATAATTATTTATTTGGATTTTATTAGATTAATATTTATCGGAGTTGTTCCTATTATTTCCTCATGCGTAATAATTTACAGAATTGAATATATAAGATCAGATAAAAGAATTTGTCGGTTTTTTTATTTATTAATTTTATTTATTCTATAAATATGTTTAATAATTTTAAGTCCCAGAGTTTTATCAATTTTATTAGGATGGGATGGGCTAGGTTTAATTTCTTTTGGTTTAATTATTTATTATCAAAGATATAGAGCTTTTAATTCTGGAGATTTAACAATTTTATGTAATCGGGTTGGAGATGTTGGATTTTTAATATTGATTGTTTCAAATTCCGCAAATGGGTCGTGAAATTTAATATTTTATGAAATAGATAGATTTATAATATTTTTCATATTTTTAGGTGCTTCAACTAAAAGAGCTCAAATACCCTTTTCATCATGGTTACCTGTAGCTATAATAGCTCCAACCCCTATTTCTACTTTAGTTCATTCTTCAACCTTAGTTACTGCAGGGGTTTATTTATTAATCCGTTATTAGAGTTCAGTGTTTACAATAAATAATAACGTTATTTTATTTATCTCAATCTTTACTATATTTATGACTAGTTTTATTGCTAATTTTGAATATGATTTAAAGAAAATTATTGCCCTATCAACTTTAAGTCAGTTAGGATTAATAATAAGAATTTTATCTGTAGGGTTAGTGGATTTAGCCTTTTCTCATTTAGTTATTCATGCTTTATTTAAATCAATAATATTTATATGTGCAGGAAGATTTATTCATAGATCTAATAATAACCAAGATATTCGAAATTTTAATTCTATGAGAATTTTAATACCTTTAAATAGTATAGTTCTATTAATTGGAAAATTAAGTCTATGCAGGTTTTTCTTTTTGTCAGGTTTTCTCTCTAACGATATAATTATTGAATATTTCTTTTTTAATAGAGATATTAGAATTACAATATTTTGTATATTTTATATGTCTATGGTGTTTACACTAAGATACTCATTTCGTTTAGTTTTATAAATCTTTTATCCTTTTGAATTTAAAAATTTTACTTATAGAGTATATTATGAATCTTTATATATTAATTTATGTATTTCCGTTTTGTTTATTATAGTTATTTTTATGGGAATACTTATTTTTTATCTAATCTTTAAAGTTTACATTATCTTATTGAATTTTTATGATAAAATATTTATATTATTAATTTATTTATTAGGGATTTATTTTGGTTATTGATTATTTTATTATCCTAATAAACACCCCCAAAAAATTTTATTTAATAAATTTATCTTTTTTCTGAAAAGAATATATTTTTTATCATATTTCTATAAGATTAGGTATACTTTTTTACTTAAATCGATGTATAAAATTTATAATGAAATTGAAAAGGGTCTTTCCGAATCAATTTTGACATTTTGAATGAAACCATTTACAAATTACTTAGTAAAATTTATCAAGTGATTAATTATCTATGACACTCTGATGTTTATCCTAAAGCCAAATAAAACTCAACACGAACAACAAACCGCTGATTATTTAATGATACTTATATTTTATATATATTTATCAATATTTATCCTAGTTTATTCATTATTTCTGTTGTTGTATTAAACTTACACCACTTACTGAACGAAAGAAAATAATTTATTGTATTATTACTAATTATTGTATATTGCATTAACTGTAAATAATAGTCAGTTGGAAAGGCGTGCAGCCATCTCTTCTAAAACTCGAAAATTAAAAACTTTTTAATAGGAACTAGATTTTCAACGAAGTTCTTTTAATTTCACATTTCTTAAAACATCAATTTTGATGTATATATATATTCAACTTATTCTTTCCAATATACCGCAATTGGTGGAACATCGTGAATAATACAAGTACTGTGAAAGGCAACAGGAAAAGAAACAAAGCTTGTAAACCGATTTTGAGTGTCAATAATTTTACATGTGAATTTTTAAAGAAATTTTTAATATGGTTATGTTCTTGGCAAAATTTAGAGACAAATGGCCACTTAACATTAGATACTTTCAAAGCTCTGCATCACAGTACTACAGTTCTTTTACAACTTACAGAGTACTGTTTACAAAATTTTGATATATTATATTTTCTAGCTGGAAAATTTACAACCGAAAAATTAGAGAAACGATTTGGAAATTATAGACTTTTATCTGGTTGTATTTATCATATATCGTATACTGAAGCAATTCATGCAGAAAAAATATCAGATTGAAACGTACATTTACAAAATCGGCAAGTTCGTTTTCTTTTACTGAAATCAAAAATAAATTTCGAATGATAACAGTACCGATCTTTCCATTGATGTAACTGGTTTCTTGGGAATCTTTGATTCTGCATATTTGTCCGATTGTGTTGTTGTTGATTCCATTAAAATTTACATATCCGAGTATGCATCCCAACCTGCTGCTAAAAAATGAAATTGCAATATATGTAGATTATTAATTGTGGAGGATAAAGGTAAAACTATAGGCGATATATATTTTGATCACTTACAAAGAGGCGGCCTTTCTCTTCCCACTGAAGAAGTGATAACCGCACTTATTCATATGTATGCACTACTGGATGCCAAAATAAATGATGGTAATTTAGAATCTCAATTCTTACAATCTGAAAATCATAAATACATTTTATGTAAATTAACATATATTAGTATTCAAGCAGATATGCATTATTTAGCATTTTCAGATACATGCGTTTGTGGACAAACTTACCACAGTATTTTGTTTCAATAACTATCAATTTTTTCAAATATTTTATCAAGCAATTATGTAAAAACTGTAAATAATAGTCAGTTGGAGAGGCGTGCAGACATCTCTTCTAAAAATCGTAAATTAAAAGTTTTTTAATAGGAACCAGATTTTCAACGATGTTCTTTTAATTTCACTTTTCTTAAAACATCAATTTTGATGTATATATATTCAACTTATTCTTTTCAATATGTTTTAATACATTAATAGAGTTTTATTTATTTGCTTAGTATGTACTATTTCACAAGATTTAAGGTTTTACTGGTAGTATTTCAAGAGTACGTTTTGTTATGTTTTCTTATTAATATTATTCAAGATTATCTATTATTATTATTTCAAAATGTAATACTTTATTTTACAATGAATACAAAAATTATGTTTCTGTTATGTTTTATTTAAAATTAATTTCATTTTAGAAAGTGGGATGACATGACTATTGGCGAACCACCCATTATAATAAAAAAAAGGGTAACGCGCCATGATAAATACCCCTAGGGTGGTGAGGAAATCTTTCACAATTACAATACAATATATCCTCTAACACGATTTTATAATTAACTGCATAATTGTTCCTTTCAATATCTAATTATGCTAACCTCTTTAGCCTGTTTCACCTGTTCACATAACCTATTTGGCTCCGTACCAATAATTTTGTTTAATCCACGTCTCTCTATTAACTTATACATACCTTTATGAATTTTTAAATTCTTCAGTTTGATTCAAAGATAGTTTTATCTTGTTTCACACTTATATTTTCTTGAAATCTCTGTAAATATTTCAAATATAATGCATCACAACACCAAACACTTTCCTAATTCTATTAAATCTAATACTATATATGAGTGCATTCCTTGAAATGTTCTTTCACGAATTACATCTCATCATCATTGTGCAATAGTAAATAATATGGTAATTAATGATATAAATAGAATTCAATTAATTTTAGATTGAAAAATTATAATAGCTCTTATTAATAAATTTATTAAATTAATAGATAATATTATTGGTCAAGGCCTGGGTGTTACTAGATGAAATGGATGATTTCTCATTTGTTTTAGTGTTTATTCAAGACAAACAATTTTTTTCTAATTTAATGACTTTAATGATTTGATTCATTAAAGTATAGAAGTCTAAGAATGGAAATTACATACGATTGAATAAATAAAACCGAGATTTCTAGAATAAATAATATATTTTGAATAATGATTATAAATGGAATAATAATAAATCAGAAACTTCCTATTGATGATCCTAGTAAAGTTAAAGGTACATGACCTGCTAATATATTAGCTGTTAGTCGAATTGATAATGTTCGTGGACGAATAATGTTTCTAATTGTTTCAATTAATACTATAAAATTTATTAATATTAAAGGTGTATTTAGTGGTACTAAATGAATTAATATTTTTTCTCAATCTATAGTTCAACCGTAAAATATATATGTTAATCGTATTGATATTGTTAATGATAAATTAATTGATAAGTTACTTGTAGGAGTGAAAATATATGGTATTAATCCTATTAAATTATAAAGTATAATTATTATTAGTATTTTTAAGAAAATAATTATATAAAATATATATTTGTAACTAATTAGTAATTTAAATTCATTGTAAATTATTATTATAAGCTTAGTTCATAATATATTTAAACGAGAGGAAATAAATCAATATATTATTGGTATCATTATTAATGGTTGTAATAAACTAATTCAATTTATTATAAGTATAATATCTGTAGATGGGTCGAAAATTGATAATAGGTTTATCATATTCACTTTCATAAATTTTTATTCTTATTTTTTAATATTCTCTTTTTATTTTTGTATGGAGAAAAATTAATAAATAAATAATGAAGATTAATGATTATAATGTAAATAATTCTTAATGTAAAAAATAGAAGAATTGATCATAATATTGGTTTTATCTGTGGTATAAAAAAATATTTAAATATTGGCCATTAGATGTATATCGAATTGATACTATAATATGGTTTAAGAGACCAATTCTTTCATTCCAGATATCTAATGATTAAATTATTGTTGTTAAATAAAATATAAATAAAAAATATTAAAAAATTAATAATTTTAAATTGACAATTTAATGTTCTATATCTAACTGATTTTTTATCTTAGGATTTTATAAAGTTATTATTCTAAGTAATCAATTTCCAAAATCATTTATTGATGTTGATTCTACTACGATAGGTATAAATCTATGATTTGTTCCACAAATTTCTGAACATTGGCCAAAAAATAATCCTGCTCGGTATGTAAATAATATTATTTGATTAAGTCGTCCTGGAGTTGCATCTATTTTTATTCCTAAGGATGGAATTGTTCATGAGTGAATTACATCAACAGATGTTGTAATTAAACGAATTGGGGTTTTAAATGGAATAATAATTCGATTATCTATATCTAATAGTCGAAATAATCTTAAATTTGAATAATCATTGATTATAAAAGAATCATAATTTAAATAAAATTCTGGATATTCATATATTCAATATCATTGATGACCAATAGCTTTAATTGTAAAATATGAGAATGTCCATACGTCATCAACAAAATAAAAATTTTTTAATGATGGAAATGCAATAATTACTAATACAATTTGTTGCGGATTGACTGTGTGGGTCGGCGGCGGATGCGCTCAAAGTTACTGCGCAACCGCGCGACCGGCAGCATTCGGTGGCGAATGAGCTCCCGAGTCGGCTGGCCTATCGCTGAGTCAGATGTCAGCACCGTCCGGCGGCGATTTGGGTATCGATAACCGATTCTGGGATTGACCAATCAGGTTTGAATAGCGAGGCTTCCAGGTCGATATCCATCTCGCTCGCCCGACCGGCTGACGAAGGGCCCAGACGACTCGTGTCTCGTGTGTTGTGTGCTCTCTCTCTGCCGTACCGAATCCTATTTTCGCGACGTCGTGCGTCTTTTGACCGGTCGTAAGAAAACGGTAACCGCAGCTGCGAAACCAGTTATTTCACTTACGTGATAAACAATAATCAAGGACTGTTCAAGTTAGGTTATTAATTTAACCAATTTCTCTGTTCAAACCTTGTTCTGCTTACATATTTAAGTTTTTTGTACAGTGACTTTTAACAACGAACCCGTTGGGTGAAATAAACACTATTAAGTTCCAAAACTAATTTTCTCTAACTATTAGTGCTGAACACAATTATTGGAAAAATAGTTCAAATAATTTCAATTAAATTATTTTCTAATAAAAATCGATTTCTAAATTTTCTTAAAATGATATTTATTATTATAAATAATGTTATCGAAATAATTATTGATAATATTATATACAGTAATATTATAAAATACAACTAAACTATCAGCAAAAGGAGAGTTAGGGTCTTGAAGTGAAAATGTATTTCATGTAGCAATTTTTAATAAAAGAAATATATTAAATTCATCGCACTAATCTGCCATATTAAATTTAATTTTTAATTTATAAATTTTATAAGTTTCAAATAATATTTTATTTTTTTTATTTTCTTTTTTAGAAATCAAAGGAATTTCATTAAATGAGTGTTCAAATGGGGGATAATTTTGTAATCATTCAAGTGAATTTTGAAAATATTTAAATGAAATTAATCGTTTTACTATAAATCTTTCTAATATAATAAAAATAAATATTATTATTCTATTAATTGAAATTAATTATCCTAGTGAAGATAAAAAATTTCAACAGTAATATGCGTCAGCGTAATCTGAATATCGTCGTGGTATTCCTATTAATCCTAAAAAATGTTGAGGGAAGAATGTTATATATACTCCAATAAATATAAAATGAAATTGAATTTTAAGAAATTTTTTGTTTAGTGTTAATCCAGTAATTAAAGGATATCAGTGAATTAACCTTGCAATAATTCTAAATACTGCTCCTATTGAGAGTACATAATGAAAATGTCCTACAACATAGTATGTATCATGAAGTAAAATATCAATAGATGAATTTGATAATATAATTCCTGTTAATCCTCCTATTGTAAACAAAAAAATAAATCCCATAGATCATAAAGTTGTTGGACTTGCGTAAACTTTTGATCCATGGAATGTTGCTACTCATCTAAAAACTTTAATGCCAGTGGGAATGGCAATAATTATAGTTGCAGATGTGAAATAAGCGCGAGTATCTACATCTATTCCAACAGTAAATATGTGATGTGCACATACAATAAATCCTAGAAAACCAATTCCTAGTATTGCGTATACTATTCCTATGTTTCCAAATGTTTCTTTTTTACCTCTTTCGTTTAAAATAATATGTGAGATTAGTCCGAATCATGGAAGAATTAGAATATAAACTTCTGGATGTCCAAAGAATCAAAATAAGTGTTGGTATAAAATTGGGTCACACCCTCCTATAGGGTCAAAAAAGAAGAATTTAAATTTCGATCTGATAAAAGTACTGTAATTGCTCCAGCAAGAACAGGTGGTGATAGTAAAAGTAAAATTGCTGTAATTATAACTGAGCATGGGAATAAAGGTATTTGAGGCTTTTCCTGCGTTCCCGAACCGCGACCCGTCCTCTTCGACGAGCTAGCCGAGGAAAGCCGCAGTGCCCGTTCTGCAAGTGCCGCGTAGTGTTACGGAATTTCACGAAACCGGTACGAAAGTACCTGGCGCCCATCCAGTCAATCGGTTCATTAGTAAAGCGGCTTGCAGGGCGGACACGGCGAAGTTGTCAGGGCGTCCTGCCTCGAGCTTCTTGCCGCTCGACGCAGGGGGATTCCACGGAAATTATTCCGTAGGAAAAAGTCAACCTGATGTGGTATTCATACTAACCGAATATGTAATCTAATGATATATAATACCACTCCCACATCTCATTTGTTACGAGTCCAGACGAGTTATCTCAAGTAACTATAAAAGGGCTCGATTTAAAGTCCCTTCCGTTGACCTTTGACTTCGAATGGACGTCACCATGTAAGGGCCGATGGCATTTCCGTTGCACTCAATTAATAGAATTCATTGAAAGTAATATCATTGAACTTTTCGTGGAAACTCTGCGATGCAGCCGAGTCCCCACCATTTTTGCCATAGACTTTTGACTATAAGAAGGCCAAGAAACTCGGTCTAGCGGGCTCATTTCCAATCCAGTTCGAGTTCAGTATGCGGCTGAGACTGGAAGCAAGATCGAGCATTAGTTCTCCTTCGAGCAGAATCATAGAGTAAAGTACGTAAAGTAAATTCACTGTAACGTGGTCTTAAAGAAGCGTCCCCCGCATACCTCTGTGCGTAATCTAGAGAGAGAGGACGTAGTGCCGGGACACTTAAACTCATCGACAATTGTATTCCTTCGAGTCAAACTTAAACGCGTAATAATATACATTTTTAAAAGGTTTGTTAAATTGGACTTAGATCAATCAAAACCTTTCCTAAATCCTATAAGAAGCCAACGCGTAACGATCCCACAAATATTATATCTTTACCGCTCGAGATATATTATAAATTTAAAAGTTACGAGGCTATACTAACATCTTCGCAATCCTTGCGAAGATCCATTTCCTAACCTACAAGTGGCTCCTGGTGTTGGTCATTGCGCACTGGTTCGTCCACGTCCCGTGGCTCCTGGCGAGTGCAATGTTACTCACTGGTTCGTCCACAGTCTTTATTCCACCCTAGCGGCTCCCGATACTCGCCAAGTTGAGTGTTGGTTCGTCCACGAAAACCTACCTAAAACCTGAGGAGGCTCCCGGTGTTGGCCTTTGCGCACTGGTTCGTGTACATCCGTGAGGTGGCTCTCAACGAGTGCAAAGTTGCCCGTTGGTTCGTCTACGAAACAATAACAATATCCCAAAAAAACCTCACCCTCGGTCGAACTATCTAGCCCTCGGATCGTAACACATTATTATATTGTCGGCGGCGGCGCTCTTCACGGTGCATTATAAACACTAAGTTTATAAGCTGTAAGCAAACGAAGGATACAGAAAATTAATAAAATATTAAATGGAATAAGTATTTTATTAAAATGTATTATTCGGAAATGGTACTTACGGCGTGATACGCCTGGTGCTCCTCGCAGATGTTCTGCTGCCGCCGACGTCGCATGGCATAGAACCTCATAAACCAATGGTTTATGAGCTGAAAAAATACATAAAGAATTATTTGTATAAATTTAGGGGTGCGTGGACACTTGAGAAAGTAAAAACTATCGCGAGCTACTATAGGAGTACCCGCAAACAATATCTTTTCAGTTACTCTCAATGCAATGTCACTATCTGAAAGTATTCCAGACAGAAGCTCGGTACAGCTTAATTAAAGTATAATTAAAGTGAAAATAGTACTTACGATATCCAGTGCTACCGATTCCAATTTTTTTGGAAAACTTTCCAATGTAAAAAATATAATTTGGATTTTTATAAATTTTTATTCTGAATTGCAACAACGTTTCATCAGATCACACGTTATATATAGCTATCCCCACTAGCTTTGTCCCCACTAGATAATCATTCTTATCTTTCACCTAAATGGCAAGATTCTACAGTCTCACAGCGTTCAGCTACAGAGACAATGTAGTGATGTGTTGTATGATACATGTATATTCAGGAATCAGAACCATGTTCCTAATCATAACTGCATCTTATTAATACTATATTAAATAATGCATTATTGTTGGTCTGTAATCAAAATTTTAATCAATCATTAGTCGGATCATGTTGAACAGTAATCAATCTATATCGACCTATGGTTGAATCTAATGAAATACATTCGATCCGCATTGAACAATGATCAATCCATATCGAACCATAATAGAACTAAAATTGAACAATGATCGATCTACATCAAACCATCAATGCACCACATCGAACCACAACTGAACCATGGTTGTACCACATCGAGCCTCAACTGAACCATGATTGTAACGCATGGATCTACAACTGAACCATGATTGTACCATATCGATCCACAACTGAACCATAGGTGATAGATGACTGAACTATATATCAAATCGCAATTAAACCACATCGTGCAATTATTTATTATGATTAATGTTATATACTTCAAATTGTTATTAAATAACAATGGAATTATATCGCACAGCAATTACATCATTACATTAAAGTAATTAAATCATTATTGCTATTACGTTAAAGGAAATGGGGGAGGGATAGAAGAAGAACAAATATATGGTTTGATAAAATGAATACATATATATTATGCAATTTGTCTTAAACATTCAAAATTAATAATTGAAATTTCAAAATACATGTGTTTACTCTTATTTATTAGTTTATTTTGCGTACAGTATTTGTTAATGGATTGTATTTGATTACACGATCATGTAGAATGAGACAAGAAGCTGTAGTATTTGCTGGAATATTTTCACCACAATCAAATTCTATACGCACATGCACAGTACTGTTCTTGAATGAATCATTTTGGTGTGAACAATCAATCACCATGAGAGGACCATGTTGTAGAAACTCATCATTCGTTAGAAACGCTTGTCTATTGCTACATCCGTAATGAGCCTTAGAAAAATGTATATACATGTTATAAAAAAGAGCATACTTATTTCTGTTGAAATCAGTGTTTAGATCGTCATATGGATAAAATTCTGAATTGAGATAAATTTTCACGTTGGATAGCTTACCGTTATCAAACTCTGTAGCATTTTCACTCATTACATTTTTTTTACCAGTTTGCAAAGCAAAAGTTACACATCGCGTCTTTTCCAATTGTGTAGCCGTTTTAACAGACCAAGAATGCTTAGTCGTGTTTGTAACAGAGGATACTCATACAGATCCCACGAACGAAAACACATGCTCAGATTTTGTCCACTTTTTAAAGCACGTAATAATGATAGTTCAGTAATATCATTCAATATCACATGTGATATGCGCCATTGTACTTTAAATAATTCGATTTCAGGTTCTAGCATTAAAGATCCTACAAGGCAATTGTTATCATTGCGTGGTCGTATTAAAATGAACTCGTGACGAGCATTAATTACTATGTGTTTATAATCTTCACAAAATCCCAATAAAATTTTTAGTAGTACGCAAAAATTGAAATGGTATTTTACATTCTTCTCATCGTTCCATCTAATGTTCCATCCAGCATTCTTCATAATTTTATCTTCATAGCATGTAAATGATATGTAGTTCTTAAGTGTGCTAGTTATTCCAATGTTTCTATTGTAATCAATTTCCACACCATTCAGTTCGTATCGAATTTCGTCAAGCATGAATGCTATGCAATTATTTCCCAACTTTATAATTGATTCATCATTTCGATGTTTTATCACCACCTTGCCTTCCATGTTTAGAAAACTCTCACATGTAATGCGTATGGATCTTGTTGTTGTATAGGTATTCTAATCTCATCGTCATATCCAAACGTCGAGTTAGCATACGGATTGTATGTATGAGTTTCGAGCTTGACGAAACGATCGTCGAACATGGGTTGTTCAGCAATATTTAAAATATTCACTGTTTTTTAGTAATTATGCACAATGAATCCCAATGATTCTAAAAATGCGATATTCACTGCACTTAGCTTCTCTTTATTTTCCTTTCAATGTATTTAGGGCAAGCCTTAATGTCGTATGCAGTCTTATTTGTAAAGGAAAACGTTTTTTGATGCCGTGTTTCGTTGAATACAAACATCTCATTTACATGTTAGCGTCAACGTATTTTTAAGAGAGAATTTGAGAGGGATGCCCAGATGATGACTGGTTTTTGATGGATTTATGATAGGGTCTTAGTTTACGTGTGGCTAATTGAGGGTGCATGAGACTAAACAGTCCCGTTGGCGACCGATGGCTGACGGTTACGTTGGACTTCCCTGCTACCGGGTGTTGTGTGACTGTTTAAAAGAAGAGCGAGTGCTTAGAGAAGGCAAGCGGTCCGATACCGTATTGCAAAAGAATGGGAATATTGTTCCTAAAGGATCTTACCACGGAGTGGGGAAGGCTATGCCTTTTGGTAAGAGGACTGTGTAAACCCCACGGCACTTACCCCAGAACATTGTGCAGGGAACAAGTTTTCGTGTAGTTTTCTTGACATACATGTGGTACATGTAATACATGTATTATCGACGTCGCCGTATGTGTAACTTTACTGTAATATCTTCTCCACGAAAATCAATTAATCTTCCAGTCTGATCTATGATGCGTATTGTTAGATCCGCAATATTCCGTGCAATGATTGGAACGTAAATGACTTGAGCAGGCGTTTCTGATGTTCCATATCCAGGTGGCACGTTTGGGGAGAATGCATGAATCGTATGTGCGCACTTATCATTGTTGTATGCGGCAGCAGTTATATTGCATTCTACTCGAATAATGATTATATCCATGGTATTAATTGGACTATCCGATTCATGCCACTGATTTTGTTTCAAAGCGCGAGTGGATGAGAATCCTAACAATGAACCAATGTTGTTAGGTTTGGTAAAATTTATTCGATAAGCACACTTTATTTCACTCTTAATGGTATTGTTATTAGCCCGAGTTAATAAATTATCATAGACATTGTTATCATCGTCATTAATGTCAAAGTCGATATCCATTTTAGATACATCTGTCTTTAAATAATTATTAGACGACGAGTAGTCTGCATAATTGCGCGATTCAGATACTTTCTTATAGCATACAACTCATATGATCCATCGGGAATCACTATTGCTTTGTCATCCTTATCAAAGTAAAATGTGTTATGGAAAGAATTCACATTTGGTATCGTATTATATGTTTCAAAAGCTGTTAGACTAAGCTCATAAGTATCATCACTCAAATCTACAGGCAGAAATTAGCTTACCTCCAGAATGTTACTCTTACCACTTAATGTAAACGTTATCGACATGTTTCAAGAAACAGCCCAATTCATACTGAATTATGATTACGAAGATTCAACGTTTAAATTTACTATCAACCGTTTGTAGAAATTGTAGGCACAATTGTCACAATTGGCACAACATGGAGCGAGACAAATTCCTCGCCCTTCCATAGTTCGATTGTGACGTTGCATTCCTTCCAGTTGGCGTTCCGTAGCCTTTTTGTCATATATCGCCTTAGCTACCTCCGCTGCCCCACCAACTAGTGAGCCCAGAACACGTAACAATGATAAAATAGGTAAAATACAACCACGTTTTGCAACTGGAAGTATCCGCTTTCTTTTTATTCCAGTCTTATTTTTGCACTTATTTTTTGTTTTCGTTCCCATTCCAAGTTTCGTTTTAGTTTTCATAGCAGCCCAAAGTGCTGCAGCTGCAGCTTTTTCACTCAGGGTCAAATCTTTTGCAGTGATACGTTTTTGCGCTTTGTCAGCGAGTATATCGTCAGCTGTATGTCTCTCACCTAGATTGTTACTATGCGAATATGCTATATCGTGCTCACGACATGCAGCATCCAAGCGATTGATGCCTGAATCACCTCTTGATAATCGCTTCGAAAGATGAGTTCCTGGGCCACAAAATTGATATCCAGGCATATGCAACTCAATGGGAAGAGCCTTTATTGCTCTATTCAAAAACCCACTACCAGCTTTTACTTTTGCCGAAGACATTCAGTACAGCTTTTAATCAGTGGTGCTGGACCATAAATATGTGTTTTCTGCCAAGGACGATTGTAGTGTTCCAAACACCGGCGATATTCTTGAACCTCCTTATCAGCTTTTATATATTCCGGAAGCTCATCTCACAAATTGTCAATATATGTACCAAAATTGTGCAATAAAATATTCTTTGGTATATATTTTAACTGTTCAGAGGTTAAAACATGAATGTTGATGTCATCTGATATGATGAGAAACATTTCGACTACTGAACAAATTTTAATTTGGTGCGTGTATATATAAGAGCGTCATGGATGCGTATGTTTCAGAATCTTGAAAACATGCGGTTCGTGAGACAACCAATGATTATACGTGTAAAAAATTTCGACAATAGAATTCAAATAGTTGGCAACAACGTGGGATACAGATATGGTAATATGCTACCAAACACTATACGTGGAATTATTTGTGGTCCATCCAATTGTGGCAAGACCAACGTGTTAATAAGTTTATTAGAAAGCCCTTATTGTGTACGATTTGAGAATGTCTACGTGTATTCAAGGTCCCTGCAGCAGCCGAAATATCAGTATTTGGAGAATTTATTAGCATCAATAGATGAAATTGGTTATTTTAAATTTTCAAACAATTGCGACGTTATTTCGCCACAGGAATCGCTTCCAAATTCAATTTTCATTTTTGATGACTTAGCATGTGACAAACAAGATACGATAAGAGAGTATTTTTCAATGGGGAGACATTCAAAGGTAGACTGTTTCTATCTCTGTCAAACGCAATCAAAAATTCCCAAACATCTTATACGCGATAGTGCGAATCTGTTGATTTTGTTTAAACAGGATGGTACTAAATTAAAACATGTCTTTCGATGATTTTAAAACATTGTGTCGTAGTTGTTGGCAACACAAGTATGGTTTTGTTGTGATCGATAAGGATAGCTCGATGTCTAATGGACTTTCTTGTTACAGGAGAGGATTTAATGAATTTGCAATAGCATAATACAATCAATTGTTCATTGTCGCGCCGTGCGAGAAGAACGTTTCTGTTCAAACAATGATTGATGGACAAGATATTAAGGACCGTGAGAGAATTGCAAAGGAAGTTGCTAACGCAAGTGAATCTATTCGCAAAAACTATCGAGCTCTGAAAACCGGCAAGATGGATGAAGATGCTGCATTGAACATATATTTTAAACCACTTGTCGACCCCTTAAAACCGATTGTGGAAAATACTTCTACAATGGAAGCTGATGAACAGATTGTGAAAAATGTCTCTGCAATGGACGCTGATGAATCATTGTTATCGAGTTCAAATACTAAATTGAATGATACAATAACACCTGTACAATTAAACGTGAATAATATAAAACGGAAACATTCATCGGACAAATCATTCATGACCTATACACCAATTCAATCGAAACGAAAAAATGTTATAAGAACCAAGTCATCCATTTCTTCTATATCAGTGGATCCGGTGGTGCAATCGTCGACTATCGATGATGATGATGTTTTTGAAACTACTAATGAATCGATACTAACATCTGCTAGACAGCAACTACAAACATCCGAAGGTCAAGAAACACTTAATATCTATCTTGGCCCATTAGGTATCAAGTACGTAGGTGCACAAAAATTCAATACAGGCAAGGACGATAATAAATTTATAGATGGGGTAAAATACATTGAAACACCATGTTTATATGAATTAATTTTTATCAGAATTCCTGACGATGCAGTGTACACTGATACTGATAAGCAAAAATACAACAGCAAATTGATGGCCACCAATGCACACAAGCGTGATCTTAACTGTCAAAGCCCCATGGGGTAACAAAGGATACAAATATAAACATACAGGGAGTAACAAAAATGTTACAGTTCCTTGAAAGGGCAGATTCAGGGGGTGATTTGAAACAACTTTTTCCTTAGCGAAAATATAAGATGAGGCTTCGTTAATGAGTTATTAACGAAAAACTTCGGCCAATGAGAGCACGAATTTGCCGCCCGAGCGACCGCGGTAGCGTTGGGTACGCGCTAGTCGCTACGATTGTACTCCGAACAAGAAAGTCGGCATGCGTCGAAGGAAATAGCATTAGTATGAAAATATTTGCATAACGTATAAACGAAAAAGCAATGCAGCAAAAAAAATGAACGGAGAATTGGAGAATTAACGTTGAAGACAGAAAGGTTGAAAGTAGTCTGCGTTAGATTTAAAACATAATAATCATTAATGAATTAAATGCAATTCATCTGTAGTTTGTAAATCTGTGTCACTGGGTCACTGTACCGGTACTGGTCATCGACCGTCGAAATGGTTTATGGTAGGGTAGAATTTTTCCAATGAAGCTCCTTGTACCCTCCACGTAGTTTAAGCACCTCAGACCTTCCTTGTTCGGACACTCCGAGGTCACGTCTCCTTCGAAACCAGAGCAATAAAGCCATAAATTACCTAATGCGTGCCCCTGATCTCTGCTAAGGCGTTTAGACTGGCCCTAACAGCAACAACTGGACAGATGGAGCCAACAATTTTTCTCTTATTCTTCGGGGACGAAAAAGAGTTTCTCTCCTTCGCGGACCCTCTTGGACCGATGCACGATATGTCTGTTTTCTGTCTCGAAGCATTGGATACGTAGTCAGTAAAAGAATGGAGTGAGCGCTTTTGTAAAACTGCTTGTTGGTGCTCGTTGTGCACTTCTGCAAAGCTCATGTTTTCTTCACAGATACCGATTTTTCTCTCTCTCAATCATGTGGTCGCAGTGAAAGTTAACTCATAATAGAACGATGGAAAACTATGTGAGGGTGGAGGGAGCTTCTTTGATAAAATTCTACCCTAGCATAAACCATTTCGACGGTCGGTGACGAGGATCGGTAGAGTAACCCAGTGACACAAGTTTACAAACTACAGGTGAAGTTTGTTCTCCCGTCCCTTTATTTTTTGTTGTATTGCTTTGTTGTTTATACGTTATGCGAATAAGAAATTTACGTATTCGTGTTGTTACGTTGCACGTAGTTTTCCTCGATTTTAAGTAATTATTCACTCCAAGTGATAAACAAAAAAAGGACTCGGTATTATTTATTGTGTCGCTATCAGTTTTCATACTAATGCTATTTTCTACGCTGAATGACGACTTTCTTGTTCGGAGTACAACCGCAGCATCTAGCGCGCGTACTCAAATCTACCGCGGTGGCTCGGACGGCAACCTCGCCCTCTCACAGGCCGGTGTTTTTCGTTAATAACTCGTTATCTAAGCCTCATCTTACATTTTCGCTAAGGAAGAAGTACTTTCAAATCACCCCCTGAGTCACCACTTTCAAGGAACTGCAACATTTTTGTTATACCTTGTATAAATCCTCCCGTACTTGCTCGTACGATTAAGAGCCGAGCAGATAGAAGATTTGAACTTACTACACCAAATGTCATAACAGTTAATAAGCAGATACCAAATGCTATGGTAGTAAACAATAACGAAATCGATTATATACATTGGGATGATCCAAACGAATTAGTAGATCGTCTGCGTTTGTTAGAAGCATCGCGTCAAGCGGGTAAAAATTCACACGACATCGAGTTTCTATCGATTATCGAAGAACTTCGCGAAGCAGATCTCGTTATAAATTAAACTGCAAGCTCATAATTGATTTAATCTCAACGAAATGTCAATCAATAAGTTTGGGGTATCACTTAGAAAGTATGAGACCTCACCAGTAGAGTACTATAAATGGAGTGGCATGTTTCGAAATTATATGCACGATAACGCGCTCTACATGATTCATTCCAACTTTGACGCAGAATACTACAAAATTCGAAATGTTACACAGCTGGAGGTCAACGCAGATGCAGTCAATAAGCAGTACTTGGAACAATGCATATCAATCTTAAAGGTTCAACAGCAGGAGTTTGAGAAAAAGTTGAGCACATTTCAAAGCAATGTGGTAACAATACAGAATAATGTTCAACAGATACAGCAGGAATTTGAACAAAGATTGGCTACATTTCAGAACAATTTAATAATACTGCAAAATGATGTTCGACAAGTATTGCATGTATTGAACCCTCATTCTCAAGAGGAAGATTATATAACAGACCACAGCAGTAACAACAATGTAAAAATCAATGAAATCTAAGGGAAAGCATAGCCTCGAAAAGCAACAGTTTGTAAAGGAGTTGCATGCGTCAGCACGAAGAAATTTCCCCCGCAGACGTGTTACCGTACTTGGATGTGATGACCTGTGGCAAGCTGATATGGTTGAGATGCGTCCATACTCACGATTCAATGAATGTTATCATTACATACTCACAGTTATAGATGCATTAAGCAAATATGCATGGGTTGTACCACTCAAAACAAAAAATGGTTTCGAAGTAGCCAAAGCATTCGCAAAAGTAATTCCAGATCGATGTCCAAAAAATTTACAAACCGATCAAGAAAAGAAATTTTACAATGCTGATGTACAGAGATTCTTAAAAACACATAATATTAATCAGTATTCAACATATTCAGTGATGAAGGCTTCCATCGAGGAACGTTTTAATCGTACTTTAAAACATCATATTTGAAGACTGTTTGTACTCATTGGAACATACAGATGGATCGACGCATTACCGAATCTTGTGGCTGAATACAACATACGGAAACATAGAACTATTAGAATGAGACCATGTGGTGTTGCCCTTACAATTGCTGGTAAGCTTTTGAAGACAGTATATAGCCATATAGAGATTGCTGCTTCACCGAGATTCAAGGTTGGTGTCTCTGTACGCGTCAGCAAATACAAAACCGTTTCCGACAAAGGATATACACCATATTGAACTTCTGAAGTGTTCAAGATAATCAAAGTATAGATAACTAATCCTGTGACTTATCTGCTGCAAGATTCATGCGGAAAGCCTATTGCAGGAGGATTTTATGAACATGAATTACAACGCGTTATCAATCCCGATGTGTATTTAGTGGAAAAAGTATTACGTAAGGAGGACGATAAAGTACATGTTAAATGGTTAAGGTTTGATAATTCATGCAATTCATGGATACATGAAAATAATGTACTGTAAACATAAAAGGATGTTTTTACTACAACGTTAATATAGAAAATGCAAATAAATCGATTTTCGTAAAATAATTTCAATCTATTATTGTACAGCTTCTATCCTTTACAATTTTATTTTATAATGCCCCCAAGGTAGTGTATCATTTGAATCAGATATAAGATATCGCTTATCATCATATGGACTGAGAGCAATTTTCAATTCTGTTACAATATATACCTTATGCAATTTAGATCTTATGCATGACTGACGACGAGTTATTTCAAATGCATTGCGTAAACAATGCTTGTAATCATCGAAATTGATCATTTTGGCAACAACATTGTTTTTGACACTTTTCAACGTTTTCACATCTTTTTTACCAAACTCTTTCAAAGCATACACCTTTGCTCTAAGTCCAATGAATTCAGTCATTATTGAACCACTGTTTCCATTTTTCATCGAACCAGGCACTTTCTTATTGACAAGCGGTATACCATATACATTGTCTTTTGGATAATCGCTTGTGTCGAATCTATGGATATCGCATTTCATCATCTCATAAACATCTTCACATTGAATATAATAAATTAAACTGTCTGTGTCAGTATACATAAGTTTACAACTTCGTTGGTGTAATGGACACATATAATCGTAGTGGAATATGTTTAGAATGGCCATACCAACGTAAATTGATTTGTTGAATTTAACCATAAGTTTACGCAACTCAATTGCAATTAAATTTTCTGAAAGAATACTTCTGCTTTGAAAGTTAGGTTTTGAGATTATTGCCTGTACACCAAATCTTCCATCCCATTTTGTCAGATGTTTTACATCAACATGATTTCGAACATTTTTCATTGTTTTACCAAATACTGCATTGTTCTTTAATTTATACAAATTTTTTTCAAAATCATTTGATGCATGTGTTCGAAATTGAGTATTGAGTTCTCTATAATCGCGAAGCCATGGTGATTGATTAAATTCGAGAATGCGTTGTATCTTTGTAATGTGAAGACCATGATGAATACACTGTTGTAAGTTGCAATAATGTATACCGTAACGCTCCTTATCGTATAATGTAGCCAATAACTTATCCTGTTTCTTACCAGAGGATTTGGCACGTGTTGGACAAAACGGTAGATCAGCATGATCATCATGTAGATGTTGTGGATATTCTATATCAACTTCAAGAATATAACCTATCGATGAATCAATTGCAATTGAGGATACATAAAAATTTTCAACACTATCGATCCAGTGAAATCCTGCATATGGTAATGGTTGACACATTGCCCATCCATATAAATTGTTTATATCAAAGTACATGAGGTACGATGACGATTTCGATGGATCATAGGATAACATATACTTATTATTGGCTTGCGCATATCTCCCAGAACATTGACTCAAACCACCACGTATACACCGCTCGGTAAACAAAACCATTTCGATGTCAGTGAGCAATTCAAAATTAACTTTAGTATGCTTTAACATAGCATCCTATATAAAACTTGGTAATGTGTAATAGTGATCCTGATCTAGACCATAACTCTTGATACAACTTTCTCAGAAATTTTCGAAAATATCTGCTAATAATAAAATATCTGTTTTTAAATACAAATCGCTGTATTCACCTAAAGTTTTAATCTCGAAAGAATGCCATATGTTCTCAGCGTGTGCGTAATCGCTTTCGGATACTATTTCATCAGTCAACGAACTGTAAAAAGATTCCGGCGATGGTAAACAAGAATCTTCTAATTTCTCAAAGCAATCAATGTATTCGTATGGAAAGACACCCTTTCACGTCAATAAATCAAATTTTTCTGTGGACAACATTTGAAGATGAGAGTATAATATTTTTAGCTTATCTTTACTGAGAAAAGACGCTAATTTACCAAAACTAGTATTTAAAAATTTATACGAATCGATAAATCGTAATCTTATATAATTTCGACAACCTAATTCTTGTTCTGTTACATCTTTTAAATGTTTTGTAACAGAAATATACTTTTATTTGGTTATAAGTAGTAAATCAATGTAACCTTCAAATGCGTTAGCTAATTCCATGATGATAAAACGTGAATCATATCCAGATAAATTGTGAAAGACTATCGGGACGTGGAATGAGTTTTTATAATTTATATAACAGTCAACATGTGTAGGATCTCTATAGCGCCCTGTTAAATGACAATGATCTCGCACACGTGTTTCGTTGATATCGAATGGTTTCTCACAAATATGGCAATGTATAACATTGTGAAACTCATCCCACTGCTCTTTCGTTAGGTGCACCATAGAGATATTATTAGATAATATAGATTTAACAGTCTGTGCTAAATTCTTTAATTCCTGGATAAACCATGAAACGCAGTCTATATCGCGACGATATTGATATGATGATAATGATGTATCATAAGAACAATGCATACAATATCCAATACTGAATACCCTATGATGTTGATATGCATGCGATATACATTCATCTGCGACGCTATCCTTAATTTTTTCTAAAACACACTCGAGGTCTTCATAAACCACAAACGGAACCCGATCACTTCTGCAATAATTGTTGACTTTGAGCCATTTATCGTCCTCGCTGGGTAGCAGAACAGTGCATTTATTCATATTCTGACAATTATTCTGATGAGCATCTAACCTTTCACGGGAATTGAAGAAGTGTAAGCATCTGTAAAAGTATTCATATATAATCGTTTATTCTTCATAAAATTAAAATCATAATGTTTTTACACGTTTTATACATACCGATCACAGATGAACTCCTTTTCTTTATGTTTGCTTAATTGTGTGCCAACAAGCCGAGACAAATTTTTTATCCATGCAAAGTGTCCTGTGCTATCATTCTCTATGTACAACAAAATCACATGTCTATCCCTGTTCTGATCAGTGAGACGCAATGGAACGATGACTTACTTCAGATCCTTCTGTGTTTTCTTGATGTTTTCTTCGATGCTGAATAGATTCACGGAGATATTGTTCATCGTTTCAAACTTTTTAGTATCATTCATGGGTATTGGATATCCGATATTTTCAAAATTAAGCACTGTTCTATAATATGGATAGGAACTTTGTTGAGATGTATGCTGTTTAGCTGAATATAAAGCGGCTGCCACAGCCCAAGCGAAACATGCGTGGTCATAGGATTTTACAGAAATTACTGCTTTTTTAAGTAGTATTTCTCGCGGTAGCTTGAAATGACATCCAACATGCATCGGATTATACTTGTTTAAATTGATTATTAAATTCAGTATTTGCGACAATGCCCACCCACTATCACGTTCCTGAAATTCTTCCAACAATGTTATTGTACATTCAACAATACATCGTTCATACCACTCTTCAAGATGCGCGAAATAACTAACAGTATTTGATATTTAAGCATTTATCACCTGCTATAAATTCCCCATTAAATATCGTATTAACTTTAAGTGCAGTGTGCTTCACCAATGCATGTCTGACATGTAAAAGCACTATACTTTTCGCACCGTGAAGGAAATTACGTGGATCGATATAATCTGAGTTTATCACAACACCTGTCAATACACGATTTTCGAATGCAGTTTCTAATTCACGCCACAAGAGACCATTGTTTGAATGTCCTGCACCTTCATGCACGAAACGAGTACGCGTCACTAGTTTAAAACTTTCAAATTGTGCAATTCGAGCAATCAGAGATTGTTGAGTACCAATTGATAATCGAGGGCGTTTCTTTACTCGACAATATTGTTCCAATGACTCAAGATATTCGTTGCAACGTTCTTCCCATGCAATGTATTCATCTAGACAATTCAAACGAACGGTTTGTTCCCGCAATTCGTGTTCAGTAAGAACAAATTCATCCATGTCCATGACTTGTTAACTCTTGAATGTAACAGCACATTACGTACAAATCTTTTATTTTACTTTTATATATTCTGATCACAGTTTAAACTGGTGTTATATGTCGCAATCAAGTTGCATCTGTTTGTTCGTATAAAATTTCTGATAATTTTAGATTATGCTGACATTATGCTGACGAGAAGTCACACGCAATTCGAGAAACTAAATAAATCATATAATATATTACAAATGCATTTTAAAAATTATTTAAGCAAAAAAAAATGTATTCTTTTTGGAAATTATTTTAACACTTACTGTATCAGTATAAATACAAAGCTTACATCTTTTTTTCATGTATTATGCAATGGTTATAAACACAATGCAGATTTATAACTAATCAGCTGTTATTGAATCAAACATTCATTTATACAATTTATAAGAACATAAATACTAAACATAAATTTTTCATATTACATTATGAGATTGCAAGTGATATATAGATGTATTGTTAATCAATTACGACGAAATATTAGACATCTATTATACAATTTGTCAAAATGTATAATTACAGATGGTCCCAAAACTATGGGACAAGCCGAGACATGCATATTCTTCATGCAAATAGAAATCGAAAAGTCCTGTACCGTTTTGCAACCTGGAGCTTCATTTTCAAGATATCGGTGATTGAAATTCAGGTGTCGGACTTCCGGGGCGCGCTGTTCAAATCCCAGTCAGCCGAACGTGTGACCACACACACGCGAGTTCGAACGCGAGAAGCACGCGTCGATGAACATACACACGCGTATACTGCTGATGTTACAGATGTTATTGCACTTCCATGGTATGAACTGAACAGTTACTTAACTTTTTCACTAATTGTAAGTCATAATAAATGTTCCAAGAGCAAAGGCAGCTCATTTTATAAAAACTCCAAGTACGTCCTGGCTGACTGTAGAAGTGTGAAGAACCGATATCCTGCTGTTTTACCGAAATCGCCGTATCTGGCTGCCGACTGTACACGCGCCTATTGTCCCTCTGCAGTGGACAGGGGTAACATCAGAATCTGGTCACCACGTGTACTAGCCGCCGACGCGCCGGAGTAACGTACAGATTAAAAAAAAATAGCTTATTGTTCAGAACGAAGACGTCTGAACTCTTAAAAGGTGTCCTTTTGCGGTGCTTTTCCAAATGAAGCAAGCTGATATTTTCCAGACACTCCTCGAGAAGAAATAACTGCATGTCGTGAGACAAGTAGGTCTTTATTCGCTCGTACCCTTCTTAGATTCTATGAACCAAGACACTTGGCACCGTCGTAAATTTTCCACACAAACAGCTAATACTTTATATGCTGTATTTTTGCCATTCCTCTGCCTGCTCTTTTCAAGTTTCTCAACCAATCTTCGTTCATTTTCCAGCTTTCTTAAGTGTTAAAGGAACCAATAATGTTCTTTCGAGGTATCCCCTTGACTTGATCTGTTAACATGCGGATTGTAACAGTCAGAATCATTCTTTGAGCGAAACCGAGAGCATCGTAAAAAGATTTCTGAAGACATACATTATTGGTGTCCAACTAACTATTAGCTTAGTTATTATCTAGTTTTTACCCTTAATTATTGTTTAGACTTTAGTTTAAATTAGTGTGTGGATTTTAGTGTGTGTCATTGTGTAGGTTTTAGTGCGTTATTTTCTAAGTTGTAGTGTACTAAGATTAGTGTTTTGAACTTACGTCGAATTAAAAACTCGAACGTTAAACAATGTTCTCCAACGAAGAGTACTACGATATGATGCTTGCATTAGGTGAATGCAGAGGCAACATTTGTGCAGCAGTACGGTTGTACAATGAAAGATTTGTAAATAGACAACCTACAATGCGAAAAGTGTTAACGCGGGTCATGTGGAACTTCCGGCAGAATGGCCCATATTCGCGTGACCGTTCGGAAACAGGAAGACCAAGGAGCACGCGTTGTAATGCAAACGAGGAACGTGTCCTTCAATACACAGAAGAAAACCCCCAAACGAGTGTACGACAGATGCAAAGATTAATTGGGATACCACGCTCGACTGTACATCGAATTTTACAAGACGAAGGACAATATCCATACCACATGTACCGTGTGCAGTCTTTACAACCTGCTGATCTACCGGCGAGAATGATTTTCTGCAGATGGTTACTGCAGAAACACGAAGAAGATGAGAATATCTTGCAAAGAATACTATGGACAGACGAAATCATTTTTACGAGATCTGGTGCTTTTTATACACGCAATACTCATGTTTGGAGTTATGAAAATCCACATGAGACAAGGTCCACTAATTTCCAATATCGATGGAAACTTAACGTTTGGGCAGGAATAGTAGGTAATGACATTGTGGGTCCAGTTTTTCTCGCGGAGACATTAACAGCCAGGACGTACTTGGAGTTTTTACAAAATGAGCTGCTTCTGCTCTTGGAAAATATTCCATTAGCTGTAAGGAATACTATGCTTTTCCAACAGGATGGAGCACCAGCTCATTTTGGACGAAGTGTTCGTGAATTTTTAAATAATACATACCAAGATCGTTGGATCGGACGATTAGGTCCAGTGGCCTGGCCACCACGATCTCCCGACCTCACTCCCTTAGACTTTCTTTGTGGGGGTACGTGAAACAAAAAGTTTACGGGGTCGAAATTGAAAGTGTCGACATGCTGCGTGACAGGATCCAAAATGCGTTTGAGGAAATTAAACTGGACGGAGTGTGTGCTAGTGTACAGGACTCATTATTAAGAAGACTTCAAAAGTGTGTTGATAGACAAGGAGATGTGTTCGAACATTTATTATGACTTACAATTAGTGAAAAAGTTAAGTAACTGTTCAGTTCATACCATGGAAGTGCGTTAACATCTGTAACATCAGCAGTATACACGTGTGTATGTTCACCGACGCGTGCTTCTCGCGTTCGAACTCGCGTGTGTGTGGTCACACGTTCGCCTGACTGGGATTTGAACAGCGCGCCCCGGAAGTCCGATACCTGAATTTCAATCACCGATATCTTGAAAATGAAGCTCCAGATTGCAAAACGGTACAGGACTTTTCGATTTTTATTTGCATGAAGAATATGCTTGTCTCGGCTTGTCCCATAGTTTTAGGACACCCTGTATAATGGATGTAGAATATGTTGACGAATAGTAGTGATGGTAAAGTAAGGGGAGGGTAAACTGAATTCAATGGATGTGGCAATGTTGGGTGGGGGGTGGGGGGGGGGGGGGGGGGGGGGGGGGGTAATCGTTCGCGCTCGATATGTGATACGAATGAGAGTAGGAAGTATCCCCTCCCAATTAATGTGATGAGCCATTCACATAGCTCATAACAACAAATATAAGTGGAAGGAGTAAAGCATATTTGCAATGGTCGGAAGCCAACTGAAAACTGAGTTATTCATTAAATGCTGTGCTAAAATATAAAGTTCAATCTGTAAACTTCGTGTCACACGTGTGAGTTAATTGTGTTTGAAATGTTTCGAACCGAAAAATTGTATTAATTACTATTAATTGTATACCAGAATACAGTTTTTATAAATAGAGTTAAATCAAAATGTGTTCTCAATATTATGAAGAAAATAATGAATCTGTGTCTCATACTCCAATCAACGAATCAACCGAAGATAATGCATCGTCTCCTAAGAAAATTAAATATGTGAAGTATTGTGGGGTTGGATAAGATTATGTTATGTTTAAAAACATTTAGACTTAAGTAGTTTATGACTGGGCCATTTGGGACGTTGATGTTTTGCAGGCGAGTGACGATAGCCTGCAGAACCGTGTCCCAAACCCTTGGAGACTGCTTTAGATTTATTGTTTATGTTTGGGTCGTGAATGAGAGAGAGCATGAAAGAAATGAGTGGTGTCGACGGTGCGGGATGAAGGAAAATTCGGCAGAGTGGATTGGAAAGCCATAGGGCACAGATCAGAAGTTAAGGCGTAGAATATTGTGTGGATTATTAAAATATTTAGTCTAATTCATTTAGTAATATTATATTTCCAGTGATTATACAAATATTTATATATACTTACATTATCATATACACGAGCTTGATTTAGCAAAAATCTTCCAATCCCACAGTACGTATTAATCTTACTCTTAATCTTAAAATTAAAATATTAAATTAATATATATCTTATAAAAAAAATTGATTTGTTCTAGATCTAATTCTACTTTCAAACCGTCACACCCACGCTCTGTTCGTATCTTGTGAGGTAGGTACCCGCTGACATCAAGATCCTATAAATATTTAGAAATTGGAATCGCAGTTGGACTCATATCAACCGTTGAAATTATTCTTGGTGATAATCGAGGCACTCAACTTCTATTACCTGCACCAATATGGGATGCACTCATTGAAAAATGTGCAGAAATTAAAGAATGTGTTCTATCCATGAGTTCAGATTCCCCACCAATATGGATTGAAGGATTTGTAATAGAATTTACCAAAATTCATAATGTTAAGCTAATAAAATTTAGTCTAGCCAATATCTCCTTATATTACACTATCGAAACGTTGAATAATTTATTCAATCATGTAAACTGTATTAATTTTATGCGGTCACAACTATATGAAAATACACATCGTATTCATATTCAGTTTATAAATTTTGTAAATGTTTTGAAACAAAATGGTGTCACACCAAAAACGAACTTGTCATGTATTGCTAATATGATATGTAACAGTAAATATTTCGACGACGATGCTTTGATTGATTGTGAACTACTAGCGTGTGCTTTAAATATTCTTGTCTACAATGCTAATATTTAATATTGTATAAAATTCTATTGTGATTTTACGCATTTAAATAATAATGAGGAAAAAAATTTAATAAATATTAACATTAAATTTTAATTTCATGTACTAAGTTACCTATTGCATTCTACCTTCCCACTCTATACTTACATTTCTATCAATCAATTCGTAACAATTGCAACTAATATATATATAGTTTTTAAAATTTTATTATATTTCAGACAACTAATTTCATGTACTTAATCACATTTTTTTAAAGAAATATCCTTTTATTGAAAAAAATTGAATAATTTTACACATACACACATACACAGTCTATCATTTCAAAATAACTAATTTCATCTACTTAAGGGGTAAAACCACTCTAGACGCAGAAAAGAAGCCCTAAATTTGACAATTTATTTTGGGAGTATGACAAACGGAGTAGAATTTCTTTCCAGAGGGTTTACTTAACACATATTGAAGTATGAAAAGCAATATTTTTATTTTCATTTTCATACAAAGTGGCGGCGACGGGGCCCTTCGTCGAAAACAGCTTTTTTTAAAACACCCCCATGGGAGGACGAATTTCTCGCCATGTATGAGTCTTGGAACAAAAGATCAAAAGATTTTGTGATCTATCTACAACTGGCTTTGGAAGTATGTAGGATTATTCTTTTTAATCGATCCTTGTGGAAGTAGTGCACTTTTTAAGAAATGAATCGATTTCTTGCCATAAAAATGGGCATTGAATTGTTTATAAAAATTACTATGATTACTATGATTATTACGATCATCACTAAGGTTATTATTGTTACAATGATTATTATGACTATTATGGCTATTATAATGACTATTAATATTATTTCAATGATTATTCTGTCTATTATAACAATTGTTATGATTATTCAGTTTATTATTACGATTGTTATCATTGTTATGGTTATTACAGTTATTACTATCATTATTATGATTATTATATTTATTACGATTATTATTGTGATTATTATAGTGGTTATTATGATTATTATCGCAATTATTATGATTGTTATGATTATTATTATTATTATGATTATTATGGTTATTATGATTATTATGATTATTATTATGATTATTATGGTTATTATGATTATTATTAGTATTATTATGATTATTACGATTATTATTATGGTTATTATTATTATTAATATGATTATTATGATTACTATGGCTATTATAATGATTATTAAGATTACTTTCATGATTATTCGTTTTATTCTTACGATTGGTATGTTTATTATGGTTATTACAGTTATTACTATGATTATTATGATTGTTAAGGTTATTATTATGATTCTTGTGATTATTATGGATCTTAGTATGGTAATTATGATCATCGTTAAGATTATTATGGCTATTATGATTATTCTGGTTATTATGATTACTATGATTATTATGGCTGTAATAATGGTTATTAAAATAATTTTCATGATTACTCTACTTATTATTACGATTGTTATGATCATTATAGTTAGTATAATTATTACTATCATTATTATGACTATTATGATTATTGCTATGGTTATTATGATTATTATTATGATTATTATGATTATTGTGGTTATGATGACGATTATTATAATTATTATGGTTGTTAGTATGATTATTATGATCATCATTCAGATTAAAATGGCTATTATGATTATTATGGTTATCACGGCCCTCAGAATGGCTATTATGACTATTTCCATGTTTGTTATGGTTATTATTATGATTATTATGATTATTATGGTTCTTAGTATGATTATGGTGAATATTATGATCATCATTATGGTTATTATGGTTTAATGATTATTAAAATTATTGTGGCTATTATAGTGATTATTATGATTATTTCCATGATTATTCGTTTTATTATTACGATTGTTATGATTATAATGGTTATTACAGTTACTACTATGATTATTAAGATTGTTAAGGTTATTATTACGATTATTGTGATTATTATGTTTTTCAGTATGGTTATTATGATCATCATTAAGATTAGTATGGCTATTATGATTATTATGGTTGTAATGGCTATTATAATGGTTATTATGACTATTTCCATATTTATTGTGGTTATTATTATCATTATTATGATTATTGTAGTTAGTATAATTATTACTACGATTATTATGATTATTATTATTGTTATTATGATTGTTGTGGTTATTAACACGATTACTATGATTATTATGCTTGTTGGTATGATTATTATGAACATCATTCGGATTATTATGTCTAAAATGGGATATACAATTTCTGTCGATGCTTTCCGAAGTAAAAATGTCTGCTGCATCGCGTGGTTGGTTCAAATTTTCCCCTAGACCCTTAGTTTTTTAAGCAAATTGAAAATTATCTGCCAAGATTGGTGCATTTCGGGTGTCCTTTTGCCTTTGTTCTTTGTTTAAACATTTTTAAATGTTTACAGCCCAGTAATAATGCATGCCATTTTGTTTGGGAATGTTCACTGAATAATCTGACACAAAATTCAACTGAATAACTATTACCGTTTAAACACAATAATTGTTCAAAGTTTAAGAGTTGCGTTTATCTTCAAATCCTATTTTTTCGAAAACTGAGGGTGATGGACCAATTCCGTTTCCGGATTCGTATTTCAGACAGGGTAATCTACGAGGATCACACACTGGATATTGAAAGGTAAAACTCGTGTTGGACAGTATAATTGATGAAGTTCCTGCAATATGTATTGAAAAAGTTGTTATGTCTGTTAAGGAAGATGGGTGATACATATGGGTGATATAGTGGAGCATAAATTGTTCATCCAGTTTCTGATCCTCAATTCAATAAGTTTCTTAATTATAATAAGATAATTGAAGGGGGCAGTAATCAAAATCTTATATTATTTATACGAGGAAATGCCATATCTGGTGCACCAATTATTAAAGAGGTTAATCAATTTCCTAATCCTCCAATTATAAAAGGTATAACTATAAAAAAGGTTATAATGAAAGCATGGGATGTTACAACAGAATTATAATTTTTATCATTTTTAATTCATGTACCAGGATTTCTTAATTCAAATCGAATAATAAATCTTAACGATGATCCAATTATTCCTGATCATATAGCGAATATAAAACATAATATTCCAATGTTTTTATGATTAGTGGAGTATATTCATTTTTTAATTCATAAAAAAATTAACATTTATATAATTATTTTATATATTTAATTTTGAAGATTAATAGTTTCAATTAACTTAAAATCTCTTTGAAAGTATTATGGCTGATTAAAAGGAATAAATTGTAAGTTTATTAATGAAATGAAAATTTCTAATACTAAATATATACGGAGAGAATAGATATTAAGTTTAAATATTAAATTGTCATTATAAGTATTTTAATTTAGTAAATACAATTATTATAATAAATAAACAGTTAAATTGATAATAAAATAAATGAATATTTACTTCTATAATTTAATGAAAAATATTAAATTGCAAATATAAAAAAAAAATTAATTTTTTAGAAATTAAGTATCAAAATAAATATATATAATTCTAAGAATAATTATTATGATATTTGATGATTTTAGAATTCATATATATAATCGTTTGTATTTTAAAAATGTATTAGAATAATTTTTATTAAATAAATTGTTATTAATGGAATTTACATAATTTCAGGTTATAGTAAGTCTTCAAATTGCAATAATAATAGAAGGTACATAGTTGAAACGTTTGAAATTAATTAATAAATTTTTTAATGTTATTCATTTTATAAAAAATACCCTTATGGGAGTGATACATATATATGTTAAAGACTAAAAAAATATAAGCTTGCAATTATTTCTACAAATTATGTATACATGTGTTTATTGTTCCCCTTGAGGTTACAATTTTCTCCCTCTTCTCTTACCCTAGCCTCCTCTCTCTCACATTCTACATCTTACACCTATTTATGATCTACGTCTTACGACGGAAGTTTGGGAAGTGTTAATCGCCGATTTTAATGGAACTTTGCAGAATTATTCTATGGTCCTACCTAAGAATCTGGCGGTAGAAAGAAGCTACCCATACGCACTTTTAAGGGAGAAGCTATCTCCATAATTCAAATCGCCCTTCTCCTTTCGGTGCTTATAGTTCGCAACGTAAAAGCGCTATAGAAAAGCGTTTCATACAAAAGTTTTGCTGCTTTTCATGTCCTATAAAATGGCTTTCTAAAAATTTTGAAAAAACGCATTTTTTTTAAAGATTCAACTTCCCGTCCCCCCTATTTTCCAACAAAAAATGTTTTTATTTCAGATAAATAAAGTGCTTTTTGTTGTTAATTCTGCATTGTATAGCGATATACAATTGTTCTATTTCTTGTATACAAAAACGCTGCATCATTTCTGCGTAGCATAATATTCGATCTTATTGGTACGGTGAATGGAAGTAAATATTCAATTATTATATTTTTTATTCTGATTTTCGCGTGCTGTCGTTATCGTCATTCGTTAAAAGCCCTTCATTTATCTGAAATAAAAACATTTTTTGTCAGAAAAAAGGGGGTGGGGGGGATATTGCATTTTTATAAACAATGAGTTTTTTCAAAATCCTTTTCCAGCCATTTTATAGACCCTGAAAAACGGTTAAACTTTTGTATAGAACCTTTTTTTTATAGCGCTTACACTTTGCGAGCTATAAGCACCGACAGGAAAGGGGCAATTTGGATTTAAGGGGTAGTTTCTCCTTTAAAAGTGCGTATGGGCAGCTACTTTGTATGGCAAAATTAAGGGGAACAATAAACACATATATACATAATTTATGGAACTAATTCCAAACTTATATTTTTTTATTCTCTAACATATATATTTATCCCTCCCATAAGGGAATTTTTTTATAAAATGAATAACTTTAAAAATTCATTAATTAAATTCAATCGTTTCAATTATCTACTTTCTATTATTATTGCAATTTCAAGACTTACTACAACCTGAAATAATTTAAATATCAATAATAATAATTTATTTAATAAAAATTATTCTAATATATTTTTAAAATACAAACGCTTATATATATGAATTCTAATATCATCAAATATCATAATAATTATTCTTAGAATTATATATATTTATTTTAATATTTAACTTCTAAAAAATTAATTTTTTTATTTTTATATTTGCAATTCAATATTTTTCATTAAATTATAGAAATAAATATTCATTTATTTTATTATCAATTTAACTCTTTATTTATTATAATGATTATATTTATTAAATTAAAATACTTATAATGACAGTTTAATATTTAAACTTAATATCTATTCTCTCCGTATATATTTAGTATTAGAAATTTTCATTTCATTAATAAATTTACAATTTATTCCTTTTAATCAGCCATAATACTTTCAATGAGATTTTAAGTTAATTGAAACTATTAATTTTCAAAATTAAATACATAAAATAACTACATAAATCTCAATTTTTTTATGAATTAAGAAATGAATATACTCCACTAATCATAAAAACATTGGAGTATTATATTTTATATTCGCTATATGATCAGGAATAATTGGATCATCTATACGATTTATTATTCGATTTGAATTAAGAAATCCTGGTACATGAATTAAAAATGATCAAATTTATAATTCTGTTGTAACATCCCATGCTTTCATTATAATCTTTTTTATAGTTGTACCATTTATAATTGGAGGATTAGGAAATTGATTTATCTCTTTAATAATTGGAGCACCAGGTACGGCATTTCCTCGTATAAATAATATAAGATTTTGATTACTGCCCCCTTCAATTATCTTATTATTATTAAGAAACTTATTCAATTCAGGATCAGGAACTGGATGAACAATTTATCGTCCACTATCATCATTTATACAGGGTGTGCCACATAAGGTGGCGGTGCCGAAAAGGGGAGGTTCCTGGTGTGATTCTAAACAACCTTTTCCTTTACAGAAATGTTCTCTGAAGCTTTGTTAACGAGTTATTACCGAAAAACATCGACTAATCAGAAAGCGCGGATAGCGAGCGATCGGCCGTTCAGTGACAGCGCACAAGTTACGCGTAGTGTTTCCTACTCGCTGTGCTCGAATCTTGTACAAGAAACTCAAGATCTCTATGTTATTGCCCAATTTCTCTTAAACTATTAGATGGAAAATTATGAAAAAAATCAGGGACACGTCAGCTATTCCGACACATATTTTGAAATTTTTTCAAATTTTTAAATTAATTATCTAACTTGTAAAAAATAAAAAGCGAGGAAGAAGAATATAAAAATGCCGATTTATTAAAGTAATGCTATAGTAAGATAATAAAAAACAATGTTTCCGTAGTTCCTACAGATTGTACATTATTTTACTGGGTATCAAAGCATTGAAAACTGTACAAAAATACTTATTCCATAAAGAATGAACGGAAGTTGGACGTATTAGTTGCTGCAATCGGTAAAAAGTACGGACACATTAGTTTTCATTTTTTTAATTATGGCGCACCGAATAATAATTAATAATAGTAATAATTATTATCGGTAAAACTTACCCATTCGGAGAAGAATTAACTTGCTACTTGTACACTTGTTCCACCGGATCACTGCACCGATCCCGGTCGTTGGGGGATGATGCCCAGGTAGCGCTGATCGCAGGTGTCCAAGACCACAAGAAGACACCTTGCATTTACAGCACTACGCGGTCACTAACACTGATCACTTCACTAAACGAGCACTTGAACTTTTAATGACCTACAATCGACTATTTTGAAACGTTCTGCGCCATTCCGTAAATAAAAACAAGATGTTACACACTTCAGCGGCGAAATTGCGATCGATACTGGTGATTTTTTCCGAACACTCGTTCCTCGTGCCCTCGCATCCCTCCAGCGCGACTTCACGGGATGTAGTTTCGTCGAAATGCTCAAATTTGATTTATTAGCTGACACCAACGAGGTTGGATCTTGCTCGGTTACTTTTTTTTTTTGGAGGTGGTAGTCTCCTCTTCGGGTCGAAAAAGTCACAAGCAAATTCATGGGGAAAAGCAAAGGCATATCGAATTAGAGTAGGAGGCGGCAACGAGTGTCTCGCATATGTGGCCGTTTATTATCATCGGTATTGGCCTGCAAGTTCAGCGGTACACCGAAGCCGAAGGTCGCAAGGGTTGTGTCGCGCTTACCGTTCAAGTCCTTTCGATGCATTTGGACGGATGAAATATGGAACTGCTCGTCGTAAAAGTAGTAATTGGGGAAAGTTTCTGGACGTTAAACATTTGGTCAACGGATGTCTCGCACAGATAGACAAATTTGTCGATTAAGGAAAAATACATCAATTGCATTCCAATGTAGAATAAATAACATTTTTATTTCGATACCTGTATAAATTTGGTTGATAATCTATTATTTTTCATGGAATGCAAGTATACTCTTGCGGATAAATGATTTTGTATTATTCTATGAAAGCGTTGCTTTTAGCGTGCTTTTGTCGTATCAATCGTTAAATGTCGATAAATGTCGATAAATACTATTCTGTGACGGATTTAATTTTTGTTACAGTTAGTTTTATTGATGGCCAGGTTGAGGGCGCATTATGTACTAAATATCGATTAAACATAGGTGACACATACATATCTATATACACGCACACGACCACACGCACATAGCGGAAACGACGTGATCTTCGCATTTCTTTTGTTTCTTGTATATAGGGATTATACGTATTATTGGGCACATTGCGTTGCGACAAAGAGGTGGTTTTTTTTATTACATTTGTACTGATTTAAGGCAAGTAAATTCATAATAATATTTGTCATTACTTTGTATTTATGTGTAAATATGCTTCGTTAAATTGCAGAAGCGATAAGACAAACCGATACGTTTTCTTAATGTATATAATTTATACTGTGTGTCTCTATCGCATGTATGGTTTAGGTATGTACGCAACCTCATACGTAGCACAGAGATGCATGAGTAAAAGTGTCTAAAAGAAATCCGGTAAAGCTCTAAAAAAAAAAATGGCGATGAGACGTTCCTGAGATGTTTGATCATTACAAATCAGTATGTTTTTAGGACGTCTTAAAATGCATTTTCATAAAACGCTTAAATTAGGTTACGTCTACAAGATGTTTTGCGTTAATGCTTTTGATTCCGTTCTCTCTTGCTTTTACTTTGAAATGCATGTACCTCTTTATATTAACAAAAAATATTTCTTTAACTTTAGAACTTGACTTTCATTTCATTTTTAGAAATACTATTAAGGAGAAAAACAGAAACCATTGAGTATGGTAAGCTTTTCTTCTTTTTTATTTCTGGGTTCCTTGAGTTATTTACAATAAGCAAAATCTACTCGTTTAGCTGCTCTGCGCCATTGTCGAGTACGCTTTACTGGTTGCAGATTTGAGCCTTAATGTTTCACATAAAATTAGTCGATAGGCTGCATTGTTTGCGCCGTGTATCCAGAGCAGCAACCGTAAAAAGGGGCGATACAAACGTCTTGTGGATGTCGTTGTCGTTCTTGTTGTCATTGTTTTATAATTATTATTACGATTATGATTATGGTTATGATAATGACTAGGATTACGATTATAACTATAATTATGATTACGATTATGATTATGATTTTAACTATGACTATAGCTATGGCTTCCATGGCTATCACTATGGCTATGGCTATGGCTATGGCTATGGCTGCTATGGCTATGACTATGGCTGCTATAGCTACGGCTATGTCTACTATGACCATGGCTATGGCTGCTGTGGCTATAGCTATGGCTGCTATGGCTATGGCTATGGTTGCGGCTGCTATGGCTGTGACTAAGGCTGCTATGGCTATGGCTATGGCTGGTTTGGCTATGGCTATAGCTACTATGGCTATGGCTATGTATATGGCTGCTATGGCTATGGCTATGGGTATGGCTGCTATCGCTATGGCTATGGCTATGGCTATGTCTATGGCTGCTATGGCTATGGCTATGGCTGCTATTTCTTTGGATACGGCTGCTATGGCTTCGGCTATGGGTATGGCTGCTATGGCTATGGCTTTGGCTGCTAAGGCTATGGTTATGGGTTTGGCTGCTATGCCTATGGCTTCTACGGCTATGGCTATGTCTATGGCTGCTATGGCCATGGCTATGGCTATGGCTGCAATGGATATAGCTATGGCTGCTATGGCTATGGCTGCTATGGCTATGGCTATGTCTGCTGAGGCTATAGCTATGGCTACGGCTGCTGTAGCTATGTCTATGGCTGCTATGGCTATGGCTATGGCTGCTATGGCTATGGCTATGGCTGCTATGGCTATGGCTATAGTTGCTGTGGCTATGGCTGCTGTTGCTGCTATGGCCATGGCTATGTCTGTGGCTGCTATGGCTATGGCTATGGCTGCTATGGCTATGGCTATGGCTGCTAAAGCTATGGCTATGACTACGGCTGCCGTGGCTCTGTCTATGGCTGCTATTGCTATGGCTATGGCTGCTATGGCTGTGGCTATGGCTGCTATGGCTATGGCCACGGCGAAGGCTACTATGGCTATGGTTATGGCTATGGCTATGGCTGCTATGGCTATGGCCATGGCAATGGCTACTATGGCTATGGCTGTGGCTATGGCTGCTATTGCTATGGCTGTGGTTCTTATGGCTATTGCGTCTGTCTGCGATGGCTATGGCTATGGCTATGGCTGCTATGGCTGTTATGGCTATGACTATGGCTGCTATAGCTTTGGCTGTGGCTACTACGGCTATGGCCAACGCTGCTATTTCTTTGGCTATGGCAGCTATGGCTATGGCTATAGCTATAGCTCCTATGGCTATGGCTCTGACTACTTTGGCTATGGCTATGGCTGCGGCTGCAATGGCTATGCAGCCATTGTCAGTATCAGGAGCATTGTCAGTGGCAGGAGCAGAGTTAGGAGCAGTGTCAGTGTTTTGAGCACTGTCAGGAGCAGTGTCAGTGTCAGGAGCAGCGTCAGTGCCAGTATCATGAGCAGTGTCGGTGTCAGAAGAAGTGCCAGGTGCAGTGTCAGTGTCAGGAGCAGTGTCAGTGCCAGGAGCAGTATCAGGAGCAGTGTAAGTGTCATGAGCAGGGTCAGGAGCAGTGTCAGTGTCAGGAGAAGTGTCAGTGTCAGCCTCAGTGTCAGGAGCAGTGCCAGCGTCAGTGTCAGGAGCATAGCAGACTTAGCCATAGCCATAGACATAGCAGCCATAGCCATAGCCACCGCAATAGCAGCCATAGCCATAGCCATAGCAGTCATGGCCATGACCATAGCAGTCATAGCCATAGCGATAGCCATAGAAGCCATAGCAATAAAAGGCTTAGCCATAGCAGTTATAGCCATAGCAACAGTCATAGCCATAGCAGCCGTATCCATAGCCATAGCAGCCATAGCCATAGCCATAGCAGCCATAGCCATATCCATAGCCATAGCCATAGCAGTCATCGCGATAGCCGTAGCAGCCGTAGCCATAGCCATAGCCATAGACATAGCCATAGCAGCCATAGCCATAACCATAGCAGACATAGCCATAACCATAGACATAGCAGCCGTATGCATAGCCATAGTAGCCATAGCCATAGCAGCCGCAACCATAGCCATAGCCGTAGCAGCCGTACCCATAGCCATAGTATCCACAGCCATAGAAGCCATAGCCATAGCCATAGCCATAGCAGACGCAGCCATAGCCATAGCAGTAATAGCCATAGCAGCCATAGCCATAGCCATAGCAGTCATAGCCATAGCGATAGCCATAGAAGCCATAGCCATAAAAGGCATAGCCATAGCAGCTATAGGAATTAGCCGTAACAGATATAGCCATAGCCATAGCCATAGCCATAGCAGTCATCGCGATAGCCGTAGCAGCAGTAGCCATAGCCATAGCCATAGCCATAGCCATAGACATAGCAACCATAGCCATATCCATAGCAGCCATAGCCATAGCCATAGCAGCCATAGCCATAGCCTTAGCAGCCATAGCCATAGCCATAGCAGCCATAGCCATAGCCATAGCAGCCATAGCCATAGCCATAGCAGCCATAGCCATAGCCATAGCAGCCATAGCCATGGTCATGCTAGACATACCCGTAGCCATAGCAGCCATATCCATAGCCATAGCCATAGCAGCTATAGCCATAGCCATAGCATTCATAACCATAGCGATAGCCATAGAAGCCATAGCCATAAAAGGCATAGCCATAGCAGCCATAGCAATATCCACAGCAGTTATAGCCATAGCCACAGTCATAGCCATAGCAGCCGTATCCATAGCCATAGTAGCCATAGCCATAGCCATAGCAGCCATAGCCATAGCCATAGCAGCCATAGCCACAGCCATAGCCATATCACGCATAGCCATAGCCATGGCGGCCGTAGCAGCCATAGACTTAGCCATAGCCATAGCTATAGCAGCCATAGCCATAACCATAGCAGCCATAGCCATGGTCACACTAGACATAGCTGTAGCCATAGCAGTCACAGCCATAGCCATAGCCATAGTAGTCATAGCCATAGCCATAGCCATAGCCATTGCCATAGCAGCCATAGCCATAACCATAGCAGCCATAGCCATGGTCATACTAGTCATAGCCGTAGCCATAGTAGCCTTAGCCATAGCCATAGCAATAGCAGCCATAGGCATAGAAGCCATAGCCATAGCAGCTATAGCCATAGAAGCCATAGCCATAGCAGACATAGCCACAGCCATAGCCATAGCAGCCATAGCCATGGTCATAGTAGACATACCCGTAGCTAGAGCAGCCATAGTCATAGCCACAGCCATAGCAGCCATAGCCATGACCATAGCAGTCATAGCCATAGCGATAGCCATAGAAGCCATAGCCATAAAAGGCTTAGCCATAGCAGCCAAAGCAATAGCCATAGCAGCTATAGTAATAGCAACAGTCATAGCCATAGCAGCGTTAGCCACAGCCATGGCGGCCAGAGCAGCCATAGCCGAAGCCAATGCCAAAGCCACAGCTGCCATAGCCATAGCCATAACAGACATAGCCATAACCATAGCCATAGCAGCCATAGCCATGGTCATAGTAGACATGACCGTAGCTAGAGCAGCCATAGCCATAGCCACAGCCATAGCAGCCATAGCCATGACCATAGCAGTCATAGGCATAGCGATAGCCATAGAAGCCATAGCCATAAAAGGCTTAGCAATGGCAGCCAAAGCAATAGCCATAGCAGCTATAGCCATAGCAACAGTCATAGCCATAGCAGCCGTATCCATAGCCATAGTAGCCACAGCGATAGCCATAGCCATAGCAGCCATAGCCATAGCCATAGCAGCCCATAGCGATAGCCATAGAAGCCATAGCCATTGTCATGGTGGCCATAGCCATAGCTATAGCTGCCATAGCCATAGCCATGGTGGCCCGAGCAGCCATAGCCGTAGCCATAGCCATAGCAGCCATAGCAGCCATAGCCATAGCCATAGCGGTCATAGTCATTGCGACAGTCATTGAAGCCATAGCCATAAAAGGCATAGCCATAGCAGCCATAGCAACAGCCATAGCAGCTATATCCATAGCCGCAGTCATAGCAATAGCAGCCGTAGCCATAGCCATAGTAGCCATAGCCATAGCCATAGCCATAGCAGCCATAGGCATAGAAGCCATAGCCATAGCAGACATAGCCACAGCCATAGCCATAGCAGCCTTAGCCAGAGCCATGGCGGCCATAGCAGCCATAGCCGTAGCCAATGCCAAAGCCATAGCTGCCATGGCTAGAGCCATAACAGCCATAGCCATAACCATAGCCATAGCAGCCATAGCCATGGTCATAGTAGACATGCTCGTAGCTAGAGCAGCCTTAGCCATAGCCATAGCCACAGCCATAGCAGCCATAGCAGCCATAGCCATGACCATAGCAGTCATAGCCATAGCGATAGCCATAGAAGCCATAGCCATAAAAGGCTTAGCCATAGCAGCCAAAGCAATAGCCATAGCAGCTATAGCCATAGCAACAGTCATAGCCATAGCAGCCGTACCCATAGCCATAGCAGCCATAGCGATAGCCATAGCCATAGCAGCCATAGCCATAGCCATGGTGGCCCGAGCAGCCGTAACCGTAGCCATAGCCACAGCCATAGCCAGAGCAGCCATAGCTATAGCCATAGCAGCCATAGCCATAGCCATGGTGGCCCGAGCAGCCATAGCCGTAGCCATAGCCATAGCTATAGCCATAGCAGCCATAGCCATAGCCATAGCAGCCATAGCCATAGCCATAGCCATACCAGCCATAGCGATAGCCATAGCAGCCGTAGGCATAGGCATAGCCATAGCAGCCATAGGTATATCCATATCTGCCACAGACATAGGCATAGCCATAGCAGCCTTAGCCATAGTCATAGCAGCCTCAGCCATAGCCATTGCCATAGCAGGCATGGCTGTAACCATAGCCATAGCAGCCATAGCTATATCCATAGCTGCCACAGACATAGGCATAGCCATAGCAGCCATAGCTGTAGCCATAGCCATAGCAGCCATAGCCATAGCCATAACCATAGCAGTCATTGCCATAGCGCTAGCCATAGAAGCTATAGCCATAGCCATAGCAGACATAGCCATAACCATAGCCGTAGCCATAGCCATAGCCATAGCAGCTATAGACATAGCTATAGCAGCCATACCCATAGCCACAGCCATAGCAGCCATAGCCATAGCCATAGCAGTCATAGCCATAGCGATAGCCATAGAAGTCACAGCCGTAGCAGACATAGCCATAGCCATAGATATAGCAGCCGTATCCATAGCCATAGTAACCATAGCCATAGCCGCAGCAGCTATAGTCGTAGTCATAGCAGCCATAGCCATAGCCATAGCAGCCATAGCCATGGTCATACTAGACATAGCCGTAACCATAGCAGCCAGATCCATAGCCACAGCCGTAGCAGCCATAGCCATAGCCATAGAAGCCATAGCCATAACCATAGCAGCCATAGCAGCCATAGACGTAGCCATAGCCATAGCCATAGCCATAGCAGCCATAGCCATGTTCACACTAGACATAGCCGTAGCCATAGCAGCCAGATCCATAGCCATAGCCATAGCAGCTATAGGCACAGCAATAGCATTCATAGCCATAGCGATAGCCATAGAAGCCATAGCCATAAAAGGCATAGCCATAGCAGCCATAGCAATAGCCATAGCAGCTATAGCCATAGCCACAGTCATAGCCATAGCCGCCATAGCCATAGCCATAGAAGCCATTGCCATAACCATAGCAGCCATAGCAGCCATATACGTAGCCACAGCCATAGCAGCCATAGCCACGGCCATAGCCATAGCAGCCTTAGCCATAGCCATTGCGGCCATAGCAGCCATAGCCATAGCCATAGCCGTGGCCATAGCAGTCATAGCCATAGCGATAGCCATAGAGGCCATAGCCATAGACATAGCAGCCATAGGCATAACCATAGCCATAGCGGCCATAGCCATAGCAATAGCCATAGAAGCCATAGCCATAAAAGGCATAGCCATAGCAGCCATAGCAATAGCCGTAGCAGCTATAGCCATAGCCACAGTCATAGCCATAGCAGCCATAGCCATAGCCATAGCAGCCATAGCCATGGTCATACTAGACATAGCCGTAGCCATAGCAGCCAGATCCATAGCCATAGCCATAGCAGCTATAGCCATAGCCATAGCATTCATAGCCATAGCGATAGCCATAGAAGCCATAGCCATAAAAGGCATAGCCATAGCAGCCATAGCAATAGCCATAGCAGCTATAGCCATAGCCACAGTCATAGCCATAGCCGCCATAGCCATAGCCATAGAAGCCATAGCCATAACCATAGCAGCCATAGCAGCCATAGACGTAGCCATAGCCATAGCAGCCATAGCCACGGCCATAGCCATAGCAGCCTTAGCCATAGCCATTGCGGCCATAGCAGCCATAGCCATAGCCATAGCCGTGGCCATAGCAGTCATAGCCATAGCGATAGCCATAGAGGCCATAGCCATAGACATAGCAGCCATAGGCATAACCATAGCCATAGCGGCCATAGCCATAGCAATAGCCATAGAAGCCATAGCCATAAAAGGCATAGCCATAGCAGCCATAGCAATAGCCGTAGCAGCTATAGCCATAGCCACAGTCATAGCCATAGCAGCCTAAGCCATAGCCATAGAAGCCATAGCCATAACCATAGCAGCCATAGCAGCCATAGACGTAGCCATAGCCATAGCAGCCATAGCCACAGCCATAGCCATAGCAGCCTTAGCCATAGCCATGGCGGCCATAGCAGCCATAGCCGTAGCCATAGCCATGGCTATAGCAGTCATAGCCATAGCGATAGCCATAGAGGCCATTGCCATATAAGGCATAGGCATAGCGATAGCCATAGAAGCCATAGCCATAGAAGCCATAGCCAGAGAAGCCATAGCCATAGCAGCCATAGCCATAGCCATAACCATAGCAGCCATAGCCATAGCCATAGCAGTCATAGCCATAGCGATATCCATAGAGGCCATAGCCATAAAAGGCATAGCCATAGCAGCTACAGTCACAGCCACAGCCATAGCAGCCATAGCCATAGCAGACATAGCAATAACCTTAGCCATAACTGCCATAGCCATAGCCATAGCAGCCATAGCCATAGCAGACATAGCCATAACCAAAGCCATAACTGTCATAGCCATAGCCATAGCCATAGCAGTCATAGCCATACCGATAGCCATAGAAGCCATAGCCATTGAAGCCATAGCCATAGCAGCCGTAGCCATGGCCATAGCCGTGGCCAAAGCCACAGCAGCCATAGACATAGCCATAGCCACAGCAGCCAATGGTATAACCATAGCCATAGCAGCCTTAGCCATAGTCATAGCAGCCTCAGCCATAGCGATAGCCATAGCCATAGCAGCCATAGCCATAGCCATACTAGCCGTAGCCATAGCCATAGCAGACACAGCCATAGCCATAGCAGCCATAGCCATAACCACAGCCATAGCTGCCATAGCCATAGCCATAGCAGCTATAGCCATTGCCAAAGCAGCCATAGCCAAAGCCATAGCAGCCATAGCCATAGCAGACATAGCCATAACCATAGCCATAACTGACATAGCCATAGCTATAGCAGCCACAGCCATGGCCATAGTGGCCGTAGCCATAGCCATAGCAGCCATAGCCATAGCCATAGCCATAGCAGTCAAAGCCATACCGATAGCCATAGAAGCCATAGTCATTGAAGTCATAGCCATAGCAGCCATAGCCACAGCCTTAGCAGCCATAGGCATAGCCGTAGCAGCCTTAGCCATAGCCATAGCAGCCAGTGCCAGAGCCACAGCAGCCGCATCCATATCCATAGCCTTAGCAGCCATAGCCATAGCCGTAGCAGAGATATCTATAGCCATAGCAGCCATAGCCATATCCATATCATCCATAGCCATAGCCATAGCCTTATTAGTCATAGCCAAAGCCACAGCAGCCATAGCCATAGCCATAATAGCCATAGCCATAGCCATAGCAGACATAGCGATAGCCATATCAGCCGTAGCCATAGCCATAGCCATAGCAGCCATAGCTATATCCATAGCAGCCACAGACACAGCCATAGCAATAGCCATAGCAGCTATAGCCATAGCCACAGTCATAGCCATAGCAGCCATAGCCATAGCCATAGAAGCCATAGCCATAACCATAGCAGCCATAGCAGCCATAGCCATAGCCATAGCAACGTAGCCATAGCCATAGACATAGCAGCCATAGGCATAACCATAGCCATAGCGGCCATAGCCATAGCCATCGCCACAGCAGCCACAGCCATGGTCATAGTAGACATAGCCATAGCCATAGCAGCCATAGCTATAGCCATAGCCATAGCAGCCATATCCATAGCCATAACCATAGCAGTCATATCCATAGCGATAGCCATAGAAGCCATAGCCATAGCCATAGCAGCCATAGCCTTAACCATTGCCATAGCGGCCATAGCCATAGCCATAGCAGCCACAGCCATGGTCACAGTAGACATAGCCATAGCCATAGCAGCCATAGCTTTGGCTATAGCCATAGCAGCTATACCCATAGCCATAACCATAGCAGCCATAGCCATAGTCATAGCAGTCATAGCCATAGCGATAGCCATAGAGGCCATAGCCATAAAAGGCATAGCCATAGCAGCTATAGCCAGAGCCACAGTCATAGCCATAGCCATAGCCATTGCAGCCATAGCCATAGTCATAGCCATTGCAGCCATAGACATAGCCATAGCCATAGCCATAGCCATAGCGATAGCCATCGAAGCCATAGCCATAGAAGCCATAGCCATAGAAGCCATAGCCATAGCAGCCATAGCCATAGCCATGGCGGCCACAGCAGCCATAGCCGTAGCCATAGCCGTAGGCATAGCAGCCACAGTCATAGCCATAGAATCCATAGCCAAAATCATAGCAGCCGTATCCATAGCCATAGGAGCCATAGCCATAGCCATAGCAGACACATCCATAGCCATAGCCATAGCAGCCATAGCCATAGCCATGGTGGACCGAGCAGCCATAGCCGTAGCCATAGCCATAGCTATAGCCATAGCAGCCATAGCCATAGCCATAGCAGCCATAGCCATAGCCATAGCCATAGCAGCCGTAGCGATAGCCATAGCAGCCGTAGGCATAGGCATAGCCATAGCAGCCATAGCTATATCCATGGCTGCCACAGACATAGGCATAGCCATAGCAGCCTTAGCCATAGTCATAGCAGCCTCAGCCATAGCGATAGCCATAGCCATAGCAGCCACAGCCATAGCCATACTAGCCGTAGCCATAGCCATAGCAGACACAGCCATAGCCATAGCAGCCATAGCCATAACCACAGCCATAGCTGCCATAGCCATAGCTATAGCAGCAATAGCCATGGCCAAAGCCATAGCAACCATAGCCATAGCAGACGCAGCCGTAGCCATAGCCATAGCAGCCATAGCCATAGCCATGGCGCCAATGGCAAACATAGACGTAGCCATAGCCATAGCAGCCGTAGCCATAGCCATAGCAGCCATAGCCATAACCACAGCCATAGTTGCCACAGCCATAGCCATAGCAGCCATAGCCATGGCCAAAGACATAGCAGCCATAGGCATAGACATAGCCATAGGCACAGCAGCCAATGCCATAGCCATAGCCATAGCAGCTATAGCCATAGCCAAAGCAGCCAACGCCAAAGCGATAGCAGCCATAGCCATAGCAGACATAGCCATAACCTTAGCCATAACTGCCATAGCCATAGCCATAGCAGGCGTAGCCATAGCAGACATAGCCATAACCATAGCCATGTCTGCCATAGCCACAGCCATAGCAGCCATAGCCATGGACATTGTAGCCGTAGCCATAGCCATAGCAGCCATAGCCATAGCCATGGCCGTAGGCATAGCAGCCATAGTCATAGCCATAGAAGCCATAGCCAAAACCATAGCAACCGTATCCATAGCCATAGCAGCCATAGCCATAGCCATAGCAGCCATAGCCATAGCCATAGCAGCCATAGCCATGGTCATACTAGACATAGCCGTAGCCATAGCAGCCAGATCCATAGCCATAGCCATAGCAGCTATAGCCATAGCCATAGCATTCATAGCCATAGCGATAGCCATAGAAGCCATAGCCATAAAAGGCATAGCCATAGCAGCCATAGCAATAGCCATAGCAGCTATAGCCATAGCCACAGTCATAGCCATAGCCGCCATAGCCATAGCCATAGAAGCCATAGCCATAACCATAGCAGCCATAGCAGCTATAGACGTAGCCATAGCCATAGCAGCCATAGCCACGGCCATAGCCATAGCAGCCTTAGCCATAGCCATGGCGGCCATAGCAGCCATAGCCGTAGCCATAGCCGTGGCCATAGCAGTCATAGCCATAGCGATAGCCATAGAGGCCATAGCCATAGACATAGCAGCCATAGGCATAACCATAGCCATAGCGGCCATAGCCATAGCCATAGCCATAGCAGCCACAGCCATGGTCATAGTAGACATAGCCATAGCAGCCATAGCCATAGCCATAGCAGACGTAGCCATAGCCATAGCCATAGCAGCTATAGCCATAGCCATAGCATTCATAGCCATAGCGATAGCCATAGAAGCCATAGCCATAAAAGGCATAGCCATAGCAGCCATAGCAGTAGCCATAGCAGCTATAGCCATAGCCACAGTCATAGCTATAGCAGCCTAAGCCATAGCCATAGAAGCCATAGCCATAACCATACCAGCCATAGCAGCCATAGACGTAGCCATAGCCATAGCAGCCATAGCCACAGCCATAGCCATAGCGGCCATAGCTATATCCATAGCAGTCATAGCGATAGCCACAGCAGCCGTAGCCATAGCCATAGCCATAGCAGCCATAGCTATATCCATAGTAGACAATGCCGTAGCCATAGCCATAGCAGCCATTGCCATAGCCATAGCAGCCATAGCCATAACCACAGCCATAGCAGCCATAGCCATAGCTATAGCAGCAATAGCCATGGCCAAAGCCATAGCTGCCATAGCCATAGCAGACGCAGCCGTAGCCATAGCCATAGCAGCCATAGCCATAGCCATGGCGCCAATGGCAGACATAGACGTAGCCATAGCCATAGCCATAGCAGCCGTAGCCATAGCCATAGCAGCCATAGCCATAACCACAGCCATAGTTGCCACAGCCATAGCCATAGCAGCCATAGCCATAGCAGACATAGCCATAACCTTAGCCATAACTGCCATAGCCATAGCCATAGCAGCCATAGCCATAGCCATAGCAGCCATAGCCATGGTCATACTAGACATAGCCGTAGCCATAGCAGCCAGATCCATAGCCATAGCCATAGCAGCTATAGCCATAGCCATAGCATTCATAGCCATAGCGATAGCCATAGAAGCCATAGCCATAAAAGGCATAGTCATAGCAGCCATAGCAATAGCCATAGCAGCTATAGCCATAGCCACAGTCATAGCCATAGCCGCCATAGCCATAGCCATAGAAGCCATAGCCATAACCATAGCAGCCATAGCAGCCATAGACGTAGCCATAGCCATAGCAGCCATAGCCACGGCCATAGCCATAGCAGCCTTAGCCGTAGCCATTGCGGCCATAGCAGCCATAGCCGTAGCCATAGCCGTGGCCATAGCAGTCATAGCCATAGCGATAGCCATAGAGGCCATAGCCATAGACATAGCAGCCATAGGCATAACCATAGCCATAGCGGCCATAGCCATAGCGATAGCCATAGAAGCCATAGCCATAAAAGGCATAGCCATAGCAGCCATAGCAATAGCCATAGCAGCTATAGCCATAGCCACAGTCATAGCCATAGCAGCCTAAGCCATAGCCATAGAAGCCATAGCCATAACCATAGCAGCCATAGCAGCCATAGACGTAGCCACAGCCATAGCAGCCATAGCCACAGCCATAGCCATGGCGGCCATAGCAGCCATAGCCGTAGCCATAGCCATGGCCATAGCAGTCATAGCCATAGCGATAGCCATAGAGGCCATAGCCATAAAAGGCATAGCCATAGCGATAGCCATAGAAGCCATAGCCATAGAAGCCATAGCCATAGAAGCCATAGCCATAGCAGCCATAGCCATAGCCATAACCATAGCAGCCATAGCCATAGCCATAGCAGTCATAGCCATAGCGATATCCATAGAGGCCAGAGCCATAAAAGGCATAGCCACAGCAGCTATAGTCACAGCCATAGTCATAGCAGCCATAGCCATAGCAGACATAGCCATAACCTTAGACATAACTGCCATAGCCATAGCCATAGCAGCCATAGCCATAGCAGACATAGCCATAACCAAAGCCATAACTGCCATAGCCATAGCCATAGCCATAGCAGTCATAGCCATACCGATAGCCATAGAAGCCATAGCCATTGAAGCCATAGCCATAGCAGCCGTAGCCATGGCCATAGCCGTGGCCAAAGCCACAGCAGCCATAGACATAGCCATAGCCACAGCAGCCAATGGTATAACCATAGCCATAGCAGCCATAGCCACAGCCATACTAGCCGTAGCCATAGCCATAGCAGACACAGCCATAGCCATAGCAGCCATAGCCATAGCCTTAGCCATAACTGCCATAGCCATAGCCATAGCAGGCGTAGCCATAGCAGACATAGCCATAACCATAGCCATGACTGCCATAGCCATAGCCATAGCAGCCATAGCCATTTACATTGTAGCCGTAGCCATAGCCATAGCAGCCACAGCCATGGTCACAGTAGACATAGCCATAGCCATAGCAGCCATAGCTTTGGCTATAGCCATAGCAGCCATACCCATAGCCATAACCATAGCAGCCATAGCCATAGCCATGGCGGCCATAGCAGCCATAGCCGTAGCCATAGCCATAGCCATAGCAGCCATAGATGTAGCCATAGCCATAGTCATAGCAGCCATAGCAATACCCAAAGCAGACATAGCCATAACCATAGTCATAGCAGACATAGCCATAGCCATAGCAGCCATAGCCCTGGTCATACTAGTCACAACCGTAGCCATAGCAGCCATAGCCATAGACATATCCATAGCCATAGCAGTCATCGCGATAGCCGTAACAGCCGTAGCCATTGCCATAGCCATAGCGGCCATAGCTATATCCATAGCAGTCATAGCGATAGCCACAGCAGCCGTAGCCATAGCCATAGCCATAGCAGCCATAGCTATATCCATAGTAGACAATGCCATAGCCATAGCCATAGCAGCCATTGCCATAGCCATAGCAGCAACAGCCATAACCACAGCCATAGCTGCCATAGCCATAGCTATAGCAGCAATAGCCATGGCCAAAGCCATAGCTGCCATAGCCATAGCAGGCGCAGCCGTAGCCATAGCCATAGCAGCCATAGCCATAGCCATGGCGCCAATGGCAGACATAGACGTAGCCATAGCCATAGCCATAGCAGCCGTAGCCATAGCCAAAGCAGCCATAGCCATAATCACAGCCATAGCTGCCACAGCCATAGACATAGCAGCCATAGCCATAGCCATAGCAGCCATAGCCATAGCCATAGCAGCCATGGACATAGACATGGCGGCCGTAGCAGACATAGCCGTAGGCATAGCCATAACCATAGCAGCCATAGCCATAGCCACAGCAGACATAGCCATAACCATAGCCATAGCAGCCATAGGCACATCCATAGCAGCTAGAGCCATGGTCATAGTAGACATAGCCATAGCCATAGCAGCCATAGCTATAGCCATAGCCATAGCAGCCATATCCATAGCCATAACCATAGCAGCCATAGCGATAGCCATAGCAGCCGTAGGCATAGGCATAGCCATAGTAGCCATAGCTATATCCATGGCTGCCACAGACATAGGCATAGCCATAGCAGCCTTAGCCATAGTCATAGCAGCCTCAGCCATAGCGATAGCCATAGCCATAGCAGCCATAGCCATAGCCATACTAGCCGTAGCCATAGCCATAGCAGACACAGCCATAGCCATAGCAGCCATAGCCATAACCTTAGCCATAACTGCCATAGCCACAGCCATAGCAGGCGTAGCCATAGCAGACATAGCCATAACCATAGCCATGACTGCCATAGCCATAGCCATAATAGCCATAGCCATTTACATTGTAGCCGTAGCCATAGCCATAGCAGCCACAGCCATGGTCACAGTAGACATAGCCATAGCCATAGCAGCCATAGCTTTGGCTATAGCCATAGCAGCCAAACCCATAGCCATAACCATAGCAGCCATAGCCATAGTCATAGCAGTCATAGCCATAGCGATAGCCATAGAGGCCATAGCCATATAAGGCATAGCCATAGCAGCTATAGCCATAGCCACAGTCATAGCCATAGCCAAAGCCATTGCAGCCATAGCCATAGCCATAGCCATTGCAGCCATAGCCATAGCCACAGCCATAGCGATAGCCATAGCAGCCATAGCCATAGCCATAGCAGCCATAGCCATAGCCATAGCAGCCATACCCATGGCCAAAGACATAGCAGCCATAGACATAGACATAGCCATAGCCACAGTAGCCAATGCCATAGCCATAGCCATAGCAGCTGTAGCCATAGCCAAAGCAGCCATCGCCAAAGCCATAGCAACCATAGCCATAGCAGACATAGCCATAACCATAGCTATAACTGACATAGCCATAGCTATAGCAGCCGTAGCCACAGCCATGGCGGCCATAGCAGCCATAGCCGTAGCCAAAGCCATAGCCATAGCAGCCATAGCTATATCCAAAGCAGCCACACACTTAGCCATAGCCATAGCAGCCATAGCCATAGCCATAACCATAGCAGCCATAGCCATAGCCATAGCAGTCATAGCCATAGCGATATACATAGAGGCCATAGCCATAAAAGGCATAGCCATAGCAGCTATAGTCACAGCCATAGCCATAGCACCCATAGCCATAGCAGACATAGCCATAACCTTAGCCATAACTGCCATAGCCATAGCCATAGCAGCCATAGCCATAGCAGACATAGCCATAACCAAAGCCATAACTGCCATAGCCATAGCCATAGCCGTAGCAGTCATAGCCATACCGATAGCCATAGAAGCCATAGCCACTGAAGCCATAGCCATAGCAGCCGTAGCCATGGCCATAGCCGTGGCCAAAGCCACAGCAGCCATAGACATAGCCATAGCCACAGCAGCCAATGGTATAACCATAGCCACAGCAGCTGTAGCCATAGCCAAAGCAGCCATAGCCAAAGCCATAGCCGCCATAGCCATAGCCATGGCGGCCATAGCAGCCATAGCCGTAGCCATAGCCTTAGCCATAGCAGCCATAGCCGTAGCCATAGAAGCCATAGCCAAAACCATAGCAGCCGTATCCATAGCCATAGTAGCCATAGCCATAGCCATTGCAGACACTGCCATAGCCGTAGCCATAGCAGCCATAGCCATAGCGATGGTCATAGAAGCCATAGCCATAGGAGCCATAGCCATAGCAGCCATAGCCATAGCCATGGCGGCCATAGCAGCCATAGCCGTAGCCATAGCCTTAGCCATAGCAGCCATAGCCGTAGCCATAGCCATAGCCATAGCAGCCATAGCCATAGCCATCTCGCCAATGGCAGACATAGACGTAGCCATAGCCATAGCCATAGCAGCCGTAGCCATAGCCATTGCAGCCATAGCCATAACCACAGCCATAGCTGCCGCAGCCATAGCTGCAGCAGCCATAGCTGCCGCAGCCATAGCCATAGCAGCCATAGCCATGGCCAAAGACATAGCAGCCATAGACATAGGCATAGCCATAGCCACAGCAGCCAATGCCGTAGCCATAGCCAAAGCAGCTATAGCCATAGCCAAAGCAGCCATCGCCAAAGCGATAGCAGCCATAGCCATAGCAGACATAGCCATAACCATAACCATAACTGACATTGTCATAGCTATAGCAGCCATAGCCATGGCCATAGTGGACATAGCCATAGCAGCCATAGCCATAGCCATAGCCATAGCAGTAGTAGCCATACCGATAGCCATAGAAGTCATAGTCATTGAAGCCATAGCCATAGCAGCCATGGCCATAGCCATAGGCATAGGAGCCATGGCGGTCGACGTAGCAGACGTAGCCATGGCCATAGCCATAGCGATAGCCATAGCACCCATAGCCACAGCCACAGCAGCCATATCCATAGCCATAGCCATAGCAGCCACAGCCATAGACATACCCAAAGCCATAGCCATAGCCATAGCCATAGCAACCATAGCTATAGCAATAGCAGCCATAGCCATAGCCATAGCAGCCATAGCCATAGCCATAGCCATAGCATCCATAACCATAGGCATGGCGGCCATAGCAGCCATAGCCGTAGCCATGGCCATAGGCATAACAGCCATAGCCATAGCAATAGAAGACATAGCCAAAACCATAGCAGCCGTATCCATAGCAATAGTAGCCATAGCCATAGCCATAGCAGCCACAGCCATAGCCATAGCCATAGCATCCATAGCCATAGGCATAGCAGCCATAACCATAGCCATGGAGGCCCGAGCAGACATAGCCGTAGACATAGCCATAGCCATAGCCATAGCAGCCATAGCCATATCCATAGCAGCCACAGCCATGGTCTTAGTAGACATACCCGCAGCCATAGCAGCCATAGCCATAGCCATAGACATACCAGCCATAGCTATAGCCATAGCCACAGCAGCCATAGCCATAGCCATAGCCATAGCAGCCATAGCCATAACCATAGCAGCCGTAGCCATAGCCATAGCAGTCATAGCCATAGCGATAGCCGTAGAAGCCATAGGCATAAAAGGCATAGCCATAGCAGCTATAGCCATAGCCACAGTCATAGGCATAGCCATAGGCATAGCAGCCATAGCCATAGCCATAGCCATAGCAGTCATAGCCATAGCGATAGCCATAGAAGCCACAGCCATAGTCATAGCCATAGCAGCCATAGCTATAGCCATAGCAGCCGTAGCCATAGCAAACATAGCCATAGCCATAGCCATACCAGCCATAGACATAGCCATAGCCATAGCAGCCATAGCCATTGAACCCATTACCATAGCAGCCAGAGCCATAGCCATAGCCATAGCAGCCATAGCCATAGCCATGGTGGCCCGAGCAGCCACAGTCGTAACCATAGCCATAGCAGCCACGCCATAGCCATAGCAGCCATAGCCATAACCATAGCAGTCATAGCCATAGCGATAGCCATACAAGCCACAGCTATAAAAGGCATAGCCTTCGCAGCCATAGCAATAGCCATAGCAGCTATAGCCATTGCCACATCCATAGCCGTAGCAGCCGTATCCATAGCCATAGTAGCCATAGCCATAGAAGCCATAGCCATAGCCATGTCCATAGCAGCCTTAGACATAGCCATAGCCTTAGTAGCCATAGCCATAGCCACAGCCATAGCAGCCATAACCATAGCCATAGCAGCCATAACCATAGCCATAGCAGCCATAGGCATAGCCATAGCCATAGCAGCCATAGCCATAGTCATAGCCATAGCAGCCATGGCCATAGCCATAGCAGCCGCAGCCATAGCAGCCACAGGCATGGTCATAGTGGACATAGCCGTAGCCATAGCAGCCATAGCCATAGCCATAGCCATTGCAAGCATAGCCATAACCATAGCAGTCATAGCCATAGCGATAGCCAGAGAGGCCAATGCCATAAAAGGCATAGCCATAGCAGCCATAGCCATAGCAATAGCCATAGCGGTCATAGCCATAGCGATAGACATAGAAGCCATAGCCATAGCCATAGCAGACATAGCCATAACCATAACCATAAGGGCCATAGCCATAGCCATAGCAGCCGCAGCCATGGCCATAGTAGATATAGCCATAGCAATAGCAGCCATAGCCATAGCCATAGCAGCAATAGCCATACTCATAGCAGCCGTAGCCATAGCCATAGCAGCCATAGCTATATCCAAAGCAGCCACACACTTAGCCATAGCCATAGCAGCCATAGACATAGCCATAGCCATAGCAGCCATAGACATAGCCATAGCCATTGCAGCCATAGCCATAGCCATAGCCATAGCAGCCATAGCCATAGCCAAAGCAGCCATAGCCATAGCCATACCAGCCATAGACATAGCCATAGCCATAGCAGCCATAGCCATTGAACCCATTGCCATAGCAGCCATAGCCATAGCCATAGCTATAGCAGCCATAGCCATAGCCATAGCAGCCATAGCCATAACCATAGCAGTTATAGCTATAGCGATAGCCATAGAAGCCATAGCCATAAAAGGCTTAGCCATAGCAGCCATAGCAATAGCCATAGCAGCTATAGCCATAGCCAAAGTCATAGCCATAGCAGCCGTATCCATAGCCATAGTAGCCATAGCCATAGCCATAGGCATAGCAGCCATAGCCATAGCCATAGCAGCCATAGCCATAGCCATAGCCATAGCAGTCATAGCCATAGCGATAGCCATAGAAGCCATAGCCATAGCCATAGCCACCATAGCCATAACCATAGCAGACACAGGCATAGCCATAGCCATAGCAGCCATAGCCATAATAGGCATAGCCATAGCAGCTATAGCCATAGCCACATTCATAGCCATAGACATAGCCATTGCAGCCATAGCCATAGCCATAGCCATATCAGTCATAGCCATAGCGATAGCCATAGAAGACATAGCCATAGAAGCCATAGCCATAGAAGCCATAGCCATAGAAGCCATAGCCATAACAGCCATAGCCGTATCCATGGCGGCCATAGCAGCCATAGCCGTAGCCATAGCCATAGGCATAGCAGCCATAGCCATAGCCATAGAAGCCATAGCCAAAACCATAGCAGCCGTATCCATAGCCATAGTAGCCATAGCCATAGCCATAGAAGATACAGACATAGCCATAGCCATAGCAGCCATAGCCATTGCCGTAGCCATAGCAGCCATAGCAATAGCCACAGCTCACATAGCCATAACCAAAGACATAGCAGGCATAGCCATATCCATAGCAGCCACAGCCATGGTCACAGTAGACATACCCGCAGCCATAGCAGCCATAGCCATAGCCATAGCTATAGCAGCCATAGCCATAGCCATAGCCATAGCAGCCATAGCCATAGCAAACATAGCCATAGCCATAGCCATACCAGCCATAGACATAGCCATAGCCATAGCAGCCATAGCAATAGTCATAGCCATAGCAGCCATAGCCATAGCCATAGCAGCCATATCAATAGCCATAGCAGCCATAGGCATAGCCATAGCCATAGCAGCCATAGCCATAGTCATAGCCATAGCAGCCATGGCCATAGCCATAGCAGCCGCAGCCATAGCAGCCACAGGCATGGTCATAGTGGACATAGCCGTAGCCATAGCAGCCATAGCCATAGCCATAGCCATTGCAAGCATAGCCATAACCATAGCAGTCATAGCCATAGCGATAGCCAGAGAGGCCAATGCCATAAAAGGCATAGCCATAGCAGCCATAGCCATAGCAATAGCCATAGCGGTCATAGCCATAGCGATAGACATAGAAGCCATAGCCATAGCCATAGCAGACATAGCCATAACCATAACCATAAGGGCCATAGCCATAGCCATAGCAGCCGCAGCCATGGCCATAGTAGATATAGCCATAGCAATAGCAGCCATAGCCATAGCCATAGCAGCAATAGCCATACTCATAGCAGCCGTAGCCATAGCCATAGCAGCCATAGCTATATCCAAAGCAGCCACACACTTAGCCATAGCCATAGCAGCCATAGACATAGCCATAGCCATAGCAGCCATAGACATAGCCATAGCCATTGCAGCCATAGCCATAGCCATAGCCATAGCAGCCATAGCCATAGCCAAAGCAGCCATAGCCATAGCCATACCAGCCATAGACATAGCCATAGCCATAGCAGCCATAGCCATTGAACCCATTGCCATAGCAGCCATAGCCATAGCCATAGCTATAGCAGCCATAGCCATAGCCATAGCAGCCATAGCCATAACCATAGCAGTTATAGCTATAGCGATAGCCATAGAAGCCATAGCCATAAAAGGCTTAGCCATAGCAGCCATAGCAATAGCCATAGCAGCTATAGCCATAGCCAAAGTCATAGCCATAGCAGCCGTATCCATAGCCATAGTAGCCATAGCCATAGCCATAGGCATAGCAGCCATAGCCATAGCCATAGCAGCCATAGCCATAGCCATAGCCATAGCAGTCATAGCCATAGCGATAGCCATAGAAGCCATAGCCATAGCCATAGCCACCATAGCCATAACCATAGCAGACACAGGCATAGCCATAGCCATAGCAGCCATAGCCATAATAGGCATAGCCATAGCAGCTATAGCCATAGCCACATTCATAGCCATAGACATAGCCATTGCAGCCATAGCCATAGCCATAGCCATATCAGTCATAGCCATAGCGATAGCCATAGAAGACATAGCCATAGAAGCCATAGCCATAGAAGCCATAGCCATAGAAGCCATAGCCATAACAGCCATAGCCGTATCCATGGCGGCCATAGCAGCCATAGCCGTAGCCATAGCCATAGGCATAGCAGCCATAGCCATAGCCATAGAAGCCATAGCCAAAACCATAGCAGCCGTATCCATAGCCATAGTAGCCATAGCCATAGCCATAGAAGATACAGACATAGCCATAGCCATAGCAGCCATAGCCATTGCCGTAGCCATAGCAGCCATAGCAATAGCCACAGCTCACATAGCCATAACCAAAGACATAGCAGGCATAGCCATATCCATAGCAGCCACAGCCATGGTCACAGTAGACATACCCGCAGCCATAGCAGCCATAGCCATAGCCATAGCTATGGCAGCCATAGCCATAGCCATAGCCATAGCAGCCATAGCCATAGCAAACATAGCCATAGCCATAGCCATACCAGCCATAGACATAGCCATAGCCATAGCAGCCATAGCAATAGTCATAGCCATAGCAGCCATAGCCATAGCCATAGCAGCCATATCAATAGCCATAGCAGCTATAGCCATAGCCACAGTGATAGCCATAGCAGCCGTATCCATAGCCATAGTAGCCATAGCCATAGCCATAGCCATAGCAGCCATAGCCATAGCCATAGCAGAAATAGCCATAGCTATAGCAGCCATAGACATAGCCATGGCCATAGCAGCCAATGCCATAGCCATAGCAGCCATAGCGATAGTCATAGCCATAGTAGACATAGCCATAGCCATAGCCATAGCAGCCATGGGCATAGCCATAGCAGCCACAGCCATAGCCATAGCCATAGTAGCCTTAGCCATAGCCATAGCCATAGCAGCATTAGCCAGAGACATAGCAGCCATAGACATAGCCATAGCCATAGCAGCCATAGCGATAGCCATAGCAGCCATAGCCATAGCCATAGCAGCCATAGCGATAGCCATAGCAGCCATAGCCATTGCCATAGCAGACATACACATTGCCATATACATAGCAGCCGTATCCATAGCCATAGTATCCATAGCCATAGCCACAGCAGCCATATCCATAGCCATATCCATAGCAGCCACAGCCATAGCCATAGCCAAAGCCATAGCCATAGCCATAGCCATAGCACCCATAGCCATAGCAATAGCAGCCATAGCCGTAGCCATAGTAGCCATAGCCATAGCCATAGCAGCCATAGACATAGCCATAGCCATAGCTATAGCCATAGCCATAGCAACCATAGCCATAGCCAAAGCAGCCATAGCCATAGCCATAGCAGCCATAGCTATAGCCATAGCAGCCATAGCCATAACCATAACCACAGCGGCCATAGCCATAGCCACAGCAGCCGCAGCCATGGCCATAGTAGACATAGCCTTAGCCATAGCAGCCATAGCTATAGTCATAGCCATGGCAGCCATAGCCATAGCCATAACCATAGCAGCCATAGCCATGACCGTAGCAGTCATAGCCATACCGATAGCCATAGAAGCCATAGTCATTGAAGCCATAGCCATAGCAGCCATAGCCATAGCCATAGCCATAGCAGCCATAGCCATAGCCATAGCCATAGCAGCTATAGCCATAGCCATAACAGCCTTAGCCATAGCCATAGCAGCCGCAGCCATAGCCATAGCCATAGCTGCCATGGCTATAGCCATGGCGGCCATAGCAGCCATAGCCGTAGCCATAGCCATAACCATAGCAGTCACATCTATAGCCACAGCAGACATAGCCATAACCATACCCATAACAGCCATATCCATAGCCATAGCAGCCATAGCCATAGCCATAGCAGCCATAGCCATAGCCATAGCAGCCATAGCCATAGCCATAGCAGCCGTGGACATAGCCATGGCGGCCATAGCAGCCATAGCGGTAGGCATAGCCATAACCATAGCAGCCATTGCCATAGCCATAGCCATAGCAGCCACAGACGTAGCCATAGCCATAGCAATAGCAGCCATAGCCATGGCCATAACAGCCATAGCCGTCGCCATAGCAGCCATAGCCGTTGTCATGGCGGCCATAGCCATGGCCATAGCAGCCATAGCCATAGCCATAGCAGCCATAGCCATAGCCACAGCAGCCATAGCCATAGCCATAGCAGTTATAGCCATAGACATAACCATAGCAGTCATAGCCATAGCGATAGCCATAGAAGCCATAGCCATAGCCATAGCAGCCATAGCCATAACCATAGCAGACACAGCCATAGCCATAGCCATAGCAGCCATAGCCATAATAGGCATAGCCTTAGCAGGCATAGCCATGGTCACAGTAGACATACCCGCAGCCATAGCAGCCATAGCCATAGCCATAGCTATAGCAGCCATAGCCATAGCCATAGCCATAGCAGCCATATCCACAGCAAACATAGCCATAGCCATAGCCATACCAGACATAGACATAGCCATAGCCATAGCAGCCATAGCCATAGTCATAGCCATAGCAGCCATAGCTATAGCCATAGCAGCCGTAGCCATAGCAAACATAGCCATAGCCATAGCCATACCAGCCATAGACATAGCCATAGCCATAGCAGCCATAGCCATTGAACCCATTGCCATAGCAGCCATAGCCATAGCCATAGCTATAGCAGCCATAGCCATAGCCATAGCAGCCATAGCCATAACCATAGCAGTCATAGCCATAGCGATAGCCATACAAGCCACAGCTATAAAAGGCATAGCCTTCGCAGCCATAGCAATAGCCATAGCAGCTATAGCCATTGCCACATCCATAGCCGTAGCAGCCGTATCCAGAGCCATAGTAGCCATAGCCATAGAAGCCATAGCCATAGCCATAGCCATAGCAGCCTTAGACATAGCCATAGCCTTAGTAGCCATAGCCATAGCCACAGCCATAGCAGCCATAACCATAGCCATAGCAGCCATAGGCATAGCCATAGCCATAGCAGCCATAGCCATAGCCATAGCAGCCATGGCCATAGCCATAGCAGCCACAGCCATAGCAGCCACAGGCATGGTCATAGTGGACATAGCCGGAACCATAGCAGCCATAGCCATAGCCATAGCCATTGCAGCCATAGCCATAGCCGTAGCCATAACAGTTATAGCCTTAGCGATAGCCATAGAAGCCATAGCCATAGAAGCCATAGGCATAGCAGCCATAGCCATAGCCATGGCGGCCATAGCAGCCACAGCCGTAGCCATAGCCATAGCCATAGCAGCAACAGCCATAGCCATTGAAGCCATAGCCATAACCATAGCAGCCATAGCAGCCATACCCGTAGCCATAGCCATAGCCATAGCCATAGCTGTGGCCATAGCAGCCATAGCCATTTCCGTAGCCATAGCAGCCATAGCAATAGCCACAGCAGACATAGCCATAACCATAGCCATAGCAGGCATAGCCATATACATAGCAGCCACAGCCATGGTCACAGTAGACATACGCGCAACCATAGCAGCCATAGCCATAGCAATAGCTATAGCAGCCATAGCCATAGCCATAGTCATAGCAGCCATAGCCATAGCAAACATAGCCATAGCCATAGCCATACCAGCCATAGACATAGCCGTAGCCATAGCAGCCATAGCAGTAGTCATAGGCATAGCAGCCATAGTCATAGCCATAGCAGCCGTATCCATAGCCATAGTAGCCACAGCCATAGCCATAGGCATAGCCATACCAGCCATAGACATAGCCGTAGCCATAGCAGCCATAGCAGTAGTCATAGCAGCTATAGCCATTGCCACAGTCATAGCCGTAGCAGCCGTATCCAGAGCCATATCAGCCATAGCCATAGAAGCCATAGCCATAGCCATAGCTATGGCAGTCATAGCCATAGCGATAGCCATAGAAGCCATAGGCATAACCACAGCAGACACAGGCATAGCCATAGCCATAGCTGCCATAGCCATAATAGGCATAGCCATAGCAGCTATAGCCATAGCCATAGCCATAGCCATAGAAGCCATAGCCATAGCCATAGCAGCCATAGCCATAACCATAGCAGACACAGGCATAGCCATAGCCATAGCTGCCATAGCCATAATAGGCATAGCCATAGCAGCTATAGCCATAGCCATAGCCATAGCCATAGCAGCCATAGCCATAGCAAACATAGCCATAGCCATAGCCATACCAGCCATATACATAGCCATAGCCATAGCAGCCATAGCAATAGTCATAGCCATAGCAGCCATAGCCATAGCCATAGCAGCCGTAGCCATAGCCATAGCAGCCATAGCCGTAGCCATAGCAGCCATAGCCATAGCAGTCATAGCCATAGCGATAGCAATAGAAGCCATAGCCATAAAAGGCTTAGCCACAGCAGCCATATCAATAGCCATAGCAGCTATAGCCATAGCCACAGTGATAGCCATAGCAGCCGTATCCATAGCCATAGTAGCCATAGACATAGCCATAGCCATAGCAGCCATAGCCGTAGCCATAGCAGAAATAGCCATAGCCATAGCAGCCATAGACATAGCCATAGCCATAGCAGCCAATGCCATAGCCATAGCCAAAGCAGCCTTAGACATAGCCATAGCCATAGCAGCCTTAGCCATAGCCACAGCCATAACAGCCATAGCCATAGCCATAGCCATAGCAGCCATAGCCATAGCAGCCGCAGCCATAGCCATAGCCAAAGCAGCCATAGCCATTGCCATAGCAGCCTTAGCCATAGCCATAGCCATAGCAGACATAGCCATAGCCATAGCCATAACAGCCTTAGCCATAGCCATTGCAGCCGCAGCCATAGCCATAGCCATAACAGCCTTAGCCATAGCCATAGCAGCCGCAGCCATAGCCATAGCAGCCATAGCCATAACCATAGCAGTCATAGCCATAGCGATATCCATACAAGCCACAGCTATTAAGGCATAGCCTTAGCAGCCATAGCAATAGCCATAGCAGCTATAGCCATTGCCACAGTCATAGCCGTAGCAGCCGTATCCAGAGCCATATCAGCCATAGCCATAGAAGCCATAGCCATAGCCATAGCTATGGCAGTCATAGCCATAGCGATAGCCATAGAAGCCATAGGCATAACCACAGCAGCCACAGCCATGGTCAGAGTAGAAATAGCCATAGCCATAGCAGCCATAGCTGTAGCCGTAGCCATAGCAGCCATGGCCATAGCAGTAACCATATCAGCCACAGCCATAGCCATAGCAGTCATAGCCATAACGATAGACATAGCAGCCATAGCAATATCCATAGCAGCCACAGACATAGGCATAGCCATAGCAGCCTTAGCCATAGTCACAGCAGCCGCAGCCATAGCCATAGCAGTAGCAGCCATAGCCATTGTCATGGCGGCCATAGCCATGGCCATAGCAGCCATAGCCATAGCCATAGCAGTCATAGCCATAGCCATAGCCAAAGCCATAGCCATAGCCATAGCCATAGCAGCCATGGCCATAGCAATAGCAGCCATAGCCGTAGCCATAGTAGCCATAGCCATAGCCATAGCAGCCATAGACATAGCCATAGCAGAAATAGCCGCAGCCATAGTAGACATGGCCATAGCCATAGCCATAGCAGCCATGGGCATAGCCATAGCAGCCGTAGCCATAGCCATAGCAGTCATAGCCATAGCTATAGCCATAGAAGCCACAGCCATAAAAGGCATAGCCATAGCAGCTATAGCCATAGCCACAGTCATAGGCATAGCCATAGCCATGGCAGCCATAGCCATAGCCATAGCCATAGCAGTCATAGCTATAGCGATAGCCATACAAGCCATAGGCATAGCCATAGCCATAGCAGCCATAGCCATAACCATAACCACAGCGGCCATAGCCATAGCCACAGCAGCCGCAGCCATGGCCATAGTAGACATAGCCTTAGCCATAGCAGCCGTAGCTATAGCCATAGCCATAGCAGCCATAGCCATAGCCATAACCACAGCAGCCATAGCCATAACCATAGCAGTCATAGCCATAGCGATAGCCAGAGAGGCCAATGCCATAAAAGGCATAGCCATAGCAGCCATAGCTATAGCAATAGCCATAGCGGTCATAGCCATAGCGATAGCCATAGAAGCCATAGCCATAGCCATAGCAGACATAGCCATAACCATAACCATAGCGGCCATAGCCATAGCCATAGCAGCCGCAGCCATGGCCATAGTAGATATAGCCATAGCAATAGCAGCCATAGCCGTAGCCATAGCCATAGCCATAGCAGCCATAGCTATATCCAAAGCAGCCACACACTTAGCCATAGCCATAGCAGCCATAGACATAGCCATAGCCATAGCAGCCATAGCAATAGCCATAGCAGCTATAGCCATAGCCACAGTCATAGCCATAGCAGCCTAAGCCATAGCCATAGAAGCCATAGCCATAACCATAGCAGCCATAGCAGCCATAGACGTAGCCATAGCCATAGAAGCCATAGCCACAGCCATAGCCATAGCAGCCTTAGCCATAGCCATGGCGGCCATAGCAGCCATAGCCGTAGCCATAGCCATGGCCATAACAGTCATAGCCATAGCGATAGCAATAGAAGCCACAGCCATAAAAGGCTTAGCCACAGCAGCCATGTCAATAGCCATAGCAGCTATAGCCATAGCCACAGTGATAGCCATAGCAGCCGTATCCATAGCCATAGTAGCCATAGCCATAGCCATAGCCATTGCAGCCATAGCCATAGCCATAGCAGAAATAGCCATAGCCATAGCAGCCATAGCGATAGCCATAGCAGACGTAGGCATAGCCACAGCCATAGAAGCCATAGCTATATCCATAGCATACACACACATAGCCATAGCCATAGCAGCCATAGACATAGCCATAGCCATAGCAGCCAATGCCATAACCATAGCCATAGCAGCCTTAGACATAGCCATAGCCATAGCAGCCTTAGCCATAGCCACAGCCATAACACCCATAGCCATAGCCATAGCCATAGCAGCCATAGCCATAGCAGCCGCAGCCATAACCATAGCCAAAGCAGCCATAGCCATTGCCATAGCAGCCTTAGCCATAGCCATAGCCATAGCAGACATAGCCATAGCCATAGCAGCCTTAGACATAGCCATAGCCTTGGCAGCCATAGCCATAGCCACAGCCATAGCAGCCATAGCCATAGCCATAGCAGCCATAGCCGTCGCCATAGCAGCCATGGCCATTGTCATGGCGGCCATAGCCATGGCCATAGCAGCCATAGCCATAGCCATAGCCAAAGCCATAGCCATAGCCATAGCCATAGCAGCCATGGCCATAGCAATAGCAGCCATAGCCGTAGCCATAGTAGCCATAGCCATAGCCATAGCAGCCATAGACATAGCCATAGCAGAAATAGCCGCAGCCATAGTAGACATGGCCATAGCCATAGCCATAGCAGCCATGGGCATAGCCATAGCAGCCGTAGCCATAGCCATAGCAGTCATAGCCATAGCTATAGCCATAGAAGCCACAGCCATAAAAGGCATAGCCATAGCAGCTATAGCCATAGCCACAGTCATAGGCATAGCCATAGCCATGGCAGCCATAGCCATAGCCATAGCCATAGCAGTCATAGCTATAGCGATAGCCATACAAGCCATAAGCATAGCCATAGCCATAGCAGCCATAGCCATAACCATAACCACAGCGGCCATAGCCATAGCCACAGCAGCCGCAGCCATGGCCATAGTAGACATAGCCTTAGCCATAGCAGCCGTAGCTATAGCCATAGCCATAGCAGCCATAGCCATAGCCATAACCATAGCAGCCATAGCCATAACCATAGCAGTCATAGCCATAGCGATAGCCAGAGAGGCCAATGCCATAAAAGGCATAGCCATAGCAGCCATAGCTATAGCAATAGCCATAGCGGTCATAGCCATAGCGATAGCCATAGAAGCCATAGCCATAGCCATAGCAGACATAGCCATAACCATAACCATAGCGGCCATAGCCATAGCCATAGCAGCCGCAGCCATGGCCATAGTAGATATAGCCATAGCAATAGCAGCCATAGCCATAGCCATAGCAGCCATAGACATAGCCATGGCGGCCATAGCAGCCATAGCCCTAGACAAAGCCAAAGCCATAGCTGCCATTGCAATAGCCATAACAGCCATAGACATAACCATAGCCATAGCCAGAGCCATAGCAGCCATAGCCATAGCAGCCATAGACATGGTCATAGTAGACATACCAGCAGCTAGAGCAGCTATAGCCATAGCCACAGCCATAGCACCCATAGCCATGACCGTAGCAGTCATAGCCATACCGATAACCATAGAAGCCATAGTCATTGAAGCCATAGCCATAGCAGCCATAGCCATAGCCATAGCCATAGCAGCCATAGCCATAGCCATGGTGGCCCGAGCAGCCATAGTCGTAGCCATAGCCATAGCCATAGCAGCCATGCCATAGCCATAGCAGCCATAGCCATAACCATAGCAGTCATAGCAATAGCGATATGCATACAAGCCACAGCTATTAAGGCATGGCCATAGCAGCCATAGCAATAGCCATAGCAGCTATAGCCATTGCCGCAGTCATAGCCGTAGCAGCCGTATCCAGAGCCATAGTAGCCATAGCCATAGGAGCCATAGCCATAGCCATACCAATGCCAGCCATAGCTATATCCATAGCAGCCACTGACATAGGCATAGCCATAGCAGCCTTAGCCATAGTAAGAGCAGCCGCAGCCATAGCCATAGCCATAACAGCCATAGCCATAGCCATGGCGGCCATAGCAGCCATAGACGTAGCCATAGCCATAGCCATAGCAGCCATAGCTATATCCAAAGCAGCCACACACTTAGCCATAGCCATAGCAGCCATAGACATAGCCATAGCCATTGCAGCCATAGGCAGAGCCATAGCCATAGCAGCCATAGCCAAATCCATAGCAGCCATAGCCATAGCAGCCGCAACCATAGCCATAGCAGCCGTATCCATAGCCATAGTAGCCATAGCCATAGAAGCCATAGCCATAGCCATAGCCATAGCCACAGCCATAGCAGCCATAGCCATAGCCATAGCCATAGCAGCTATAGCCATAGCCATAACAGCCTTAGCCATAGCCATAGCAGCCGCAGCCATAGCCATAGCCATAGCAGCCATGGCTATAGCCATGGCGGCCATATCAGCCATAGCCGTAGCCATAGCCATAACCATAGCAGTCACATCTATAGCCACAGCAGACATAGCCATAACCACAGCCATAGCAGCCATATCCATTGCCATAGCAGCCATAGCCATAGCCATAGCAGCCATAGCCATAGCCATAGCAGCCATAGCCACAGCCATAGCAGCCATAGACATAGCTATAGCAGCCAGTGCCAGAGCCACAGCAGCCGCAGCCATATCCATAGCCTTAGCAGCCATAGCCATAGCCATAGCAGAGATATCTATAGCCATAGCAGCCATAGCCATATCCATAGCAACCATAGCCATAGCCATAGCAGCCATTGCCATAGTCATAGCCATAGCAGCCATAGCCATAGCCATAGCAGCCGTAGCCATAGCAAACATAGCGATAGCCATAGCCATACCAGCCATAGACGTAGCCATAGCCATAGCAGCCATAGCCATAGCCGTAGCCATAGCAGCTATAGACAAAGCCATGGCGGCCATAGCAGCCATAGCCCTAGACAAAGCCAAAGCCATAGCTGCCATTGCCATAGCCATAACAGCCATAGACATAACCATAGCCATAGCCATAGCCACAGCCATAGCAGCCATAGACATAGCCATAGCAGCCATAGCCATAGCCATAGCCATAGCAGCCTTACTCATAGCCATAGCCATAGCAGGCATAGCCATAGCCATAGCAACCATAGCCATACAATAGCCATAGCCATAACCATAGCAACCATAGCCATAGCCATAGCAGCCATTGCCACAGCCATAGCAGCTATAGCCATAGCCATAGCAGCCATAGCCATAGCCATAGCTGCCATAGCCATAGCCACAGCAGCCATAGCCATAGCCATAGCAGCCATAGCCATAGCCATAACAGCTTTAGCCATAGCCATAGATAGCCGCAGCCATAGCCATAGCCATAGCAGCCATAGCCATAGCCATAGCAGCCATAGCCATAGCCATAGCCATAGCAGCCGTATCCATAGCCATAGTAGCCATAGCCATAGCCATAGGCACAGCAGCCATAGCCATAGCCATAGCAGCCATAGCCATAGCCATAGCCATAGCAGTAATAGCCATAGCGATAGCCATAGAAGCCATAGCCATAGCCATAGCAGCCATAGCCATAACCATAGCAGACACAGCCATAGTCATAGCCATAGCAGCCATAGCCATAGCCATAGCCATAGCAGTAATAGCCATAGCGATAGCCATAGAAGCCATAGCCATAGCCATAGCAGCCATAGCCATAACCATAGCAGACACAGCCATAGTCATAGCCATAGCAGCCATAGCCATAATAGGCATAGCCATAGCAGCTATAGCCATAGCCACATTCATAGCCATAGACATAGCCATTGCAGCCATATCCATAGCCATAGCCATATCAGTCATAGCCATAGCGATGGCCATAGAAGCCATAGCCATAGAAGCCATAGCCATAGAAGCCATAGCCATAGCAGCCATAGCCATAGCCATGGCGGCCATAGCAGCCATAGCCGTAGCCATAGCCATAGGCATAGCAGCCATAACCATAGCCATAGTAGCCATAGCCAAAACCATAGCAGCCGTATCCATAGCCATAGTAGCTATAGCCTTAGCCAGAGCAGATACAGACATAGCCATAGCCATAGCAGCCATAGCCGTTGCCGTAACCATAGCAGCCATAGCAATAGCCACAGCTGACGTAGCCATAACCATAGCCATAGCAGGCATAGCCATATTCATAGCAGCCACAGCAATGGTCGCAGTAGACATACCCGCAGCCATAGCAGCCATAGCCATAGCCATAGCTATAGCAGCCATAGCCATAGCCATAGCCATATCAGCCATAGCCATAGCAAACATAGCCATAGCCATAGCCATACCAGCCATAGACATAGCCATAGCCATAGCAGCCATAGCCATAGTCATAGCCATAGCAGCCATAGCCATAGCCATAGCAGCCGTAAGCCATAGCAAACATAGCCATAGCCATAGCCATACCAGCCATAGACATAGCCATAGCCATAGCAGCCATAGCCATAGTCATAGCCATAGCAGCCATTGCCATAGCCATAGCAGCCATAGCCATAGCAGCCGCAGCCATAGCCATAGCCATAGCATCCATTGCCACAGCCATGGCGGCCATAGCAGCCATAGCCGTAGCTATAGCCATAGCCATAGCAGCCATAGACATAGCCATGGCGGCTATAGCAGCCATAGCCATAGCCACAGCCATAGCAGCCATAGCCATAGCCATAGCAGCTATAGCCATTGCCACATCCATAGCCGTAGCAGCCGTATCCAGAGCCATAGTAGCCATAGCCATAGAAGCCATAGCCATAGCCATAGCCATAGCAGCCTTAGACATAGCCATAGCCTTAGTAGCCATAGCCATAGCCACAGCCATAGCAGCCATAACCATAGCCATAGCAGCCATAGGCATAGCCATAGCCATAGCAGCCATAGCCATAGCCATAGCAGCCATGGCCATAGCCATAGCAGCCACAGCCATAGCAGCCACAGGCATGGTCATAGTGGACATAGCCGGAACCATAGCAGCCATAGCCATAGCCATAGCCATTGCAGCCATAGCCATAGCCGTAGCCATAACAGTTATAGCCTTAGCGATAGCCATAGAAGCCATAGCCATAGAAGCCATAGGCATAGCAGCCATAGCCATAGCCATGGCGGCCATAGCAGCCACAGCCGTAGCCATAGCCATAGCCATAGCAGCAACAGCCATAGCCATTGAAGCCATAGCCATAACCATAGCAGCCATAGCAGCCATACCCGTAGCCATAGCCATAGCCATAGCCATAGCTGTGGCCATAGCAGCCATAGCCATTTCCGTAGCCATAGCAGCCATAGCAATAGCCACAGCAGACATAGCCATAACCATAGCCATAGCAGGCATAGCCATATACATAGCAGCCACAGCCATGGTCACAGTAGACATACGCGCAACCATAGCAGCCATAGCCATAGCAATAGCTATAGCAGCCATAGCCATAGCCATAGTCATAGCAGCCATAGCCATAGCAAACATAGCCATAGCCATAGCCATACCAGCCATAGACATAGCCGTAGCCATAGCAGCCATAGCAGTAGTCATAGGCATAGCAGCCATAGTCATAGCCATAGCAGCCGTATCCATAGCCATAGTAGCCACAGCCATAGCCATAGGCATAGCCATACCAGCCATAGACATAGCCGTAGCCATAGCAGCCATAGCAGTAGTCATAGGCATAGCAGCCATAGCCATAGCCATAGCCATAGCCATAGCAGCCATAGCCATAGCAGCCGCAGCCATAGCCAAGGCCAAAGCAGCCATAGCCATTGCCATAGCAGCCTTAGCCATAGCCATAGCCATAGCAGACATAGCCATAGCCATAGCCATAACAGCCTTAGCCATAGCCATTGCAGCCGCAGCCATAGCCATAGCCATAACAGCCTTAGCCATAGCCATAGCAGCCGCAGCCATAGCCATAGCAGCCATAGCCATAACCATAGCAGTCATAGCCATAGCGATAGCCATACAAGCCACAGCTATAAAAGGCATAGCCTTCGCAGCCATAGCAATAGCCATAGCAGCTATAGCCATTGCCACATCCATAGCCGTAGCAGCCGTATCCAGAGCCATAGTAGCCATAGCCATAGAAGCCATAGCCATAGCCATAGCCATAGCAGCCTTAGACATAGCCATAGCCTTAGTAGCCATAGCCATAGCCACAGCCATAGCAGCCATAACCATAGCCATAGCAGCCATAGGCATAGCCATAGCCATAGCAGCCATAGCCATAGCCATAGCAGCCATGGCCATAGCCATAGCAGCCACAGCCATAGCAGCCACAGGCATGGTCATAGTGGACATAGCCGGAACCATAGCAGCCATAGCCATAGCCATAGCCATTGCAGCCATAGCCATAGCCGTAGCCATAACAGTTATAGCCTTAGCGATAGCCATAGAAGCCATAGCCATAGAAGCCATAGGCATAGCAGCCATAGCCATAGCCATGGCGGCCATAGCAGCCACAGCCGTAGCCATAGCCATAGCCATAGCAGCAACAGCCATAGCCATTGAAGCCATAGCCATAACCATAGCAGCCATAGCAGCCATACCCGTAGCCATAGCCATAGCCATAGCCATAGCTGTGGCCATAGCAGCCATAGCCATTTCCGTAGCCATAGCAGCCATAGCAATAGCCACAGCAGACATAGCCATAACCATAGCCATAGCAGGCATAGCCATATACATAGCAGCCACAGCCATGGTCACAGTAGACATACGCGCAACCATAGCAGCCATAGCCATAGCAATAGCTATAGCAGCCATAGCCATAGCCATAGTCATAGCAGCCATAGCCATAGCAAACATAGCCATAGCCATAGCCATACCAGCCATAGACATAGCCGTAGCCATAGCAGCCATAGCAGTAGTCATAGGCATAGCAGCCATAGTCATAGCCATAGCAGCCGTATCCATAGCCATAGTAGCCACAGCCATAGCCATAGGCATAGCCATACCAGCCATAGACATAGCCGTAGCCATAGCAGCCATAGCAGTAGTCATAGGCATAGCAGCCATAGCCATAGCCATAGCCATAGCAGTCATAGCCATAGCGATAGCCATAGAAGCCATAGCCATAGCCATAGCAGCCATAGCCATAACCATAGCAGACACAGGCATAGCCATAGCCATAGCTGCCATAGCCATAATAGGCATAGCCATAGCAGCTATAGCCATAGCCATAGCCATAGCCATAGCAGCCATAGCCATAGCAAACATAGCCATAGCCATAGCCATACCAGCCATATACATAGCCATAGCCATAGCAGCCATAGCAATAGTCATAGCCATAGCAGCCATAGCCATAGCCATAGCAGCCGTAGCCATAGCCATAGCAGCCATAGCCGTAGCCATAGCAGCCATAGCCATAGCAGTCATAGCCATAGCGATAGCAATAGAAGCCATAGCCATAAAAGGCTTAGCCACAGCAGCCATATCAATAGCCATAGCAGCTATAGCCATAGCCACAGTGATAGCCATAGCAGCCGTATCCATAGCCATAGTAGCCATAGACATAGCCATAGCCATAGCAGCCATAGCCGTAGCCATAGCAGAAATAGCCATAGCCATAGCAGCCATAGACATAGCCATAGCCATAGCAGCCAATGCCATAGCCATAGCCAAAGCAGCCTTAGACATAGCCATAGCCATAGCAGCCTTAGCCATAGCCACAGCCATAACAGCCATAGCCATAGCCATAGCCATAGCAGCCATAGCCATAGCAGCCGCAGCCATAGCCAAGGCCAAAGCAGCCATAGCCATTGCCATAGCAGCCTTAGCCATAGCCATAGCCATAGCAGACATAGCCATAGCCATAGCCATAACAGCCTTAGCCATAGCCATTGCAGCCGCAGCCATAGCCATAGCCATAACAGCCTTAGCCATAGCCATAGCAGCCGCAGCCATAGCCATAGCAGCCATAGCCATAACCATAGCAGTCATAGCCATAGCGATATCCATACAAGCCACAGCTATTAAGGCATAGCCTTAGCAGCCATAGCAATAGCCATAGCAGCTATAGCCATTGCCACAGTCATAGCCGTAGCAGCCGTATCCAGAGCCATATCAGCCATAGCCATAGAAGCCATAGCCATAGCCATAGCTATGGCAGTCATAGCCATAGCGATAGCCATAGAAGCCATAGCCATAACCACAGCAGCCACAGCCATGGTCAGAGTAGAAATAGCCATAGCCATAGCAGCCATAGCTGTAGCCGTAGCCATAGCAGCCATGGCCATAGCAGTAACCATATCAGCCACAGCCATAGCCATAGCAGTCATAGCCATAACGATAGACATAGCAGCCATAGCAATATCCATAGCAGCCACAGACATAGGCATAGCCATAGCAGCCTTAGCCATAGTCACAGCAGCCGCAGCCATAGCCATAGCAGTAGCAGCCATAGCCATTGTCATGGCGGCCATAGCCATGGCCATAGCAGCCATACCCATAGCCATAGCAGTCATAGCCATAGCCATAGCCAAAGCCATAGCCATAGCCATAGCCATAGCAGCCATGGCCATAGCAATAGCAGCCATAGCCGTAGCCATAGTAGCCATAGCCATAGCCATAGCAGCCATAGACATAGCCATAGCAGAAATAGCCGCAGCCATAGTAGACATGGCCATAGCCATAGCCATAGCAGCCATGGGCATAGCCATAGCAGCCGTAGCCATAGCCATAGCAGTCATAGCCATAGCTATAGCCATAGAAGCCACAGCCATAAAAGGCATAGCCATAGCAGCTATAGCCATAGCCACAGTCATAGGCATAGCCATAGCCATGGCAGCCATAGCCATAGCCATAGCCATAGCAGTCATAGCTATAGCGATAGCCATACAAGCCATAGGCATAGCCATAGCCATAGCAGCCATAGCCATAACCATAACCACAGCGGCCATAGCCATAGCCACAGCAGCCGCAGCCATGGCCATAGTAGACATAGCCTTAGCCATAGCAGCCGTAGCTATAGCCATAGCCATAGCAGCCATAGCCATAGCCATAACCACAGCAGCCATAGCCATAACCATAGCAGTCATAGCCATAGCGATAGCCAGAGAGGCCAATGCCATAAAAGGCATAGCCATAGCAGCCATAGCTATAGCAATAGCCATAGCGGTCATAGCCATAGCGATAGCCATAGAAGCCATAGCCATAGCCATAGCAGACATAGCCATAACCATAACCATAGCGGCCATAGCCATAGCCATAGCAGCCGCAGCCATGGCCATAGTAGATATAGCCATAGCAATAGCAGCCATAGCCATAGCCATAGCAGCCATAGACATAGCCATGGCGGCAATAGCAGCCATAGCCATAGCCACAGCCATAGCAGCCATAGCCATAGCCATAGCAGCCATAGCCATAGCCATAGCGATGGCAGCCATAGCCATTACCTATAGCCATAGCAGCCGCAACCATAGCCATAGCCATAGCAGCCGTATCCATAGCCATAGTAGCCATAGTAATAGAAGCCATAGCCATAGCCATAGCCATAGCCATAGCCATAGCAGCCATAGCCATAGCCATAGCCATATCAGCCATAGCCATAGCAAACGTAGCCATAGCCATAGCCATACCAGCCATAGACATAGCCATAGCAGCCATAGCCATAGCCATAGCAGCCATAGCCGTCGCCATAGCAGCCATAGCCATAGGCATAGCAGCCAGAGCTAGAGCCACAGCAGCTGTAGCCATTGCCATAGCCTTAGCAGCCATAGCCACAGCCATACCAGCCATATCCATAGCCATAGCTGCCATATCCATATCCATAGCAGCCATAGCCATAGCCATAGCAGCCATAGGGATAGCCATAGCATAAGTAGCAATAGCCATAGCCATAGCAGCCATAGCTATGTCCATAGCAGCCACAGACATAGCCACAGCCATTGCCATAGCCATAGCAGCCTTAGCCATAGCCATAGCCATAGCAGCCATAGCCATAGCCATAGCCATAGCAACCATAGCCACAGCCGTAGCAGCCATAGGCATAGCCATAGCAGCCATAGCCATAGCTATAGCAGCCAGTGCCAGAGCCACAGCAGCCGCAGCCATATCCATAGCAACCATAGCCATAGCCATAGCAGCCATTGCCATAGTCATAGCCATAGCAGCCATAGCCATAGCCATAGCAGCCGTAGCCATAGCAAACATAGCCATAGCCATAGCCATACCAGCCATAGACGTAGCCATAGCCATAGCAGCCATAGCCATAGCCGTAGCCATAGCAGCTATAGACATAGCCATGGCGGCCATAGCAGCCATAGCCCTAGACAAAGCCAAAGCCATAGCTGCCATTGCAATAGCCATAACAGCCATAGACATAACCATAGCCATAGCCAGAGCCATAGCAGCCATAGCCATAGCAGCCATAGACATGGTCATAGTAGACATACCAGCAGCTAGAGCAGCTATAGCCATAGCCACAGCCATAGCACCCATAGCCATGACCGTAGCAGTCATAGCCATACCGATAACCATAGAAGCCATAGTCATTGAAGCCATAGCCATAGCAGCCATAGCCATAGCCATAGCCATAGCAGCCATAGCCATAGCCATGGTGGCCCGAGCAGCCATAGTCGTAGCCATAGCCATAGCCATAGCAGCCATGCCATAGCCATAGCAGCCATAGCCATAACCATAGCAGTCATAGCAATAGCGATATGCATACAAGCCACAGCTATTAAGGCATGGCCATAGCAGCCATAGCAATAGCCATAGCAGCTATAGCCATTGCCGCAGTCATAGCCGTAGCAGCCGTATCCAGAGCCATAGTAGCCATAGCCATAGGAGCCATAGCCATAGCCATACCAATGCCAGCCATAGCTATATCCATAGCAGCCACTGACATAGGCATAGCCATAGCAGCCTTAGCCATAGTAAGAGCAGCCGCAGCCATAGCCATAGCCATAACAGCCATAGCCATAGCCATGGCGGCCATAGCAGCCATAGACGTAGCCATAGCCATAGCCATAGCAGCCATAGCTATATCCAAAGCAGCCACACACTTAGCCATAGCCATAGCAGCCATAGACATAGCCATAGCCATTGCAGCCATAGGCAGAGCCATAGCCATAGCAGCCATAGCCAAATCCATAGCAGCCATAGCCATAGCAGCCGCAACCATAGCCATAGCAGCCGTATCCATAGCCATAGTAGCCATAGCCATAGAAGCCATAGCCATAGCCATAGCCATAGCCACAGCCATAGCAGCCATAGCCATAGCCATAGCCATAGCAGCTATAGCCATAGCCATAACAGCCTTAGCCATAGCCATAGCAGCCGCAGCCATAGCCATAGCCATATCAGCCATAGCCATAGCAAACGTAGCCATAGCCATAGCCATACCAGCCATAGACATAGCCATAGCAGCCATAGCCATAGCCATAGCAGCCATAGCCGTCGCCATAGCAGCCATAGCCATAGGCATAGCAGCCAGAGCTAGAGCCACAGCAGCTGTAGCCATTGCCATAGCCTTAGCAGCCATAGCCACAGCCATACCAGCCATATCCATAGCCATAGCTGCCATATCCATATCCATAGCAGCCATAGCCATAGCCATAGCAGCCATAGGGATAGCCATAGCATAAGTAGCAATAGCCATAGCCATAGCAGCCATAGCTATGTCCATAGCAGCCACAGACATAGCCACAGCCATTGCCATAGCCATAGCAGCCTTAGCCATAGCCATAGCCATAGCAGCCATAGCCATAGCCATAGCCATAGCAACCATAGCCACAGCCGTAGCAGCCATAGGCATAGCCATAGCAGCCATAGCCATAGCTATAGCAGCCAGTGCCAGAGCCACAGCAGCCGCAGCCATATCCATAGCAACCATAGCCATAGCCATAGCAGCCATTGCCATAGTCATAGCCATAGCAGCCATAGCCATAGCCATAGCAGCCGTAGCCATAGCAAACATAGCCATAGCCATAGCCATACCAGCCATAGACGTAGCCATAGCCATAGCAGCCATAGCCATAGCCGTAGCCATAGCAGCTATAGACATAGCCATGGCGGCCATAGCAGCCATAGCCCTAGACAAAGCCAAAGCCATAGCTGCCATTGCAATAGCCATAACAGCCATAGACATAACCATAGCCATAGCCAGAGCCATAGCAGCCATAGCCATAGCAGCCATAGACATGGTCATAGTAGACATACCAGCAGCTAGAGCAGCTATAGCCATAGCCACAGCCATAGCACCCATAGCCATGACCGTAGCAGTCATAGCCATACCGATAACCATAGAAGCCATAGTCATTGAAGCCATAGCCATAGCAGCCATAGCCATAGCCATAGCCATAGCAGCCATAGCCATAGCCATGGTGGCCCGAGCAGCCATAGTCGTAGCCATAGCCATAGCCATAGCAGCCATGCCATAGCCATAGCAGCCATAGCCATAACCATAGCAGTCATAGCAATAGCGATATGCATACAAGCCACAGCTATTAAGGCATGGCCATAGCAGCCATAGCAATAGCCATAGCAGCTATAGCCATTGCCGCAGTCATAGCCGTAGCAGCCGTATCCAGAGCCATAGTAGCCATAGCCATAGGAGCCATAGCCATAGCCATACCAATGCCAGCCATAGCTATATCCATAGCAGCCACTGACATAGGCATAGCCATAGCAGCCTTAGCCATAGTAAGAGCAGCCGCAGCCATAGCCATAGCCATAACAGCCATAGCCATAGCCATGGCGGCCATAGCAGCCATAGACGTAGCCATAGCCATAGCCATAGCAGCCATAGCTATATCCAAAGCAGCCACACACTTAGCCATAGCCATAGCAGCCATAGACATAGCCATAGCCATTGCAGCCATAGGCAGAGCCATAGCCATAGCAGCCATAGCCAAATCCATAGCAGCCATAGCCATAGCAGCCGCAACCATAGCCATAGCAGCCGTATCCATAGCCATAGTAGCCATAGCCATAGAAGCCATAGCCATAGCCATAGCCATAGCCACAGCCATAGCAGCCATAGCCATAGCCATAGCCATAGCAGCTATAGCCATAGCCATAACAGCCTTAGCCATAGCCATAGCAGCCGCAGCCATAGCCATAGCCATAGCAGCCATGGCTATAGCCATGGCGGCCATAGCAGCCATAGCCGTAGCCATAGCCATAACCATAGCAGTCACATCTATAGCCACAGCAGACATAGCCATAACCACAGCCATAGCAGCCATATCCATTGCCATAGCAGCCATAGCCATAGCCATAGCAGCCATAGCCATAGCCATAGCAGCCATAGCCACAGCCATAGCAGCCATAGACATAGCTATAGCAGCCAGTGCCAGAGCCACAGCAGCCGCAGCCATATCCATAGCCTTAGCAGCCATAGCCATAGCCATAGCAGAGATATCTATAGCCATAGCAGCCATAGCCATATCCATAGCAACCATAGCCATAGCCATAGCAGCCATTGCCATAGTCATAGCCATAGCAGCCATAGCCATAGCCATAGCAGCCGTAGCCATAGCAAACATAGCGATAGCCATAGCCATACCAGCCATAGACGTAGCCATAGCCATAGCAGCCATAGCCATAGCCGTAGCCATAGCAGCTATAGACATAGCCATGGCGGCCATAGCAGCCATAGCCCTAGACAAAGCCAAAGCCATAGCTGCCATTGCCATAGCCATAACAGCCATAGACATAACCATAGCCATAGCCATAGCCACAGCCATAGCAGCCATAGACATAGCCATAGCAGCCATAGCCATAGCCATAGCCATAGCAGCCTTACTCATAGCCATAGCCATAGCAGGCATAGCCATAGCCATAGCAACCATAGCCATACAATAGCCATAGCCATAACCATAGCAACCATAGCCATAGCCATAGCAGCCATTGCCACAGCCATAGCAGCTATAGCCATAGCCATAGCAGCCATAGCCATAGCCATAGCTGCCATAGCCATAGCCACAGCAGCCATAGCCATAGCCATAGCAGCCATAGCCATAGCCATAACAGCTTTAGCCATAGCCATAGATAGCCGCAGCCATAGCCATAGCCATAGCAGCCATAGCCATAGCCATAGCAGCCATAGCCATAGCCATAGCCATAGCAGCCGTATCCATAGCCATAGTAGCCATAGCCATAGCCATAGGCACAGCAGCCATAGCCATAGCCATAGCAGCCATAGCCATAGCCATAGCCATAGCAGTAATAGCCATAGCGATAGCCATAGAAGCCATAGCCATAGCCATAGCAGCCATAGCCATAACCATAGCAGACACAGCCATAGTCATAGCCATAGCAGCCATAGCCATAGCCATAGCCATAGCAGTAATAGCCATAGCGATAGCCATAGAAGCCATAGCCATAGCCATAGCAGCCATAGCCATAACCATAGCAGACACAGCCATAGTCATAGCCATAGCAGCCATAGCCATAATAGGCATAGCCATAGCAGCTATAGCCATAGCCACATTCATAGCCATAGACATAGCCATTGCAGCCATATCCATAGCCATAGCCATATCAGTCATAGCCATAGCGATAGCCATAGAAGCCATAGCCATAGAAGCCATAGCCATAGAAGCCATAGCCATAGCAGCCATAGCCATAGCCATGGCGGCCATAGCAGCCATAGCCGTAGCCATAGCCATAGGCATAGCAGCCATAACCATAGCCATAGTAGCCATAGCCAAAACCATAGCAGCCGTATCCATAGCCATAGTAGCTATAGCCTTAGCCATAGCAGATACAGACATAGCCATAGCCATAGCAGCCATAGCCGTTGCCGTAACCATAGCAGCCATAGCAATAGCCACAGCTGACGTAGCCATAACCATAGCCATAGCAGGCATAGCCATATTCATAGCAGCCACAGCAATGGTCGCAGTAGACATACCCGCAGCCATAGCAGCCATAGCCATAGCCATAGCTATAGCAGCCATAGCCATAGCCATAGCCATATCAGCCATAGCCATAGCAAACATAGCCATAGCCATAGCCATACCAGCCATAGACATAGCCATAGCCATAGCAGCCATAGCCATAGTCATAGCCATAGCAGCCATAGCCATAGCCATAGCAGCCGTAAGCCATAGCAAACATAGCCATAGCCATAGCCATACCAGCCATAGACATAGCCATAGCCATAGCAGCCATAGCCATAGTCATAGCCATAGCAGCCATTGCCATAGCCATAGCAGCCATAGCCATAGCAGCCGCAGCCATAGCCATAGCCATAGCATCCATTGCCACAGCCATGGCGGCCATAGCAGCCATAGCCGTAGCTATAGCCATAGCCATAGCAGCCATAGACATAGCCATGGCGGCTATAGCAGCCATAGCCATAGCCACAGCCATAGCAGCCATAGCCATAGCCATAGCAGCCATAGCCATAGCCATAGCGATGGCAGCCATAGCCATTACCTATAGCCATAGCAGCCAATGCCATAGCCATAGGCATAGGTGCCATGGCGATCGCCGTAGCAGCCGTAGCCATGGCCATAGCCATAGCGATAGCCATAGCAGCCATAGCCATTGCCATAGCAAACATAGCCATAGCCATAGACATAGCAGCCGTATCCATAGCCATAGTAGCCATAGCCATAGCCACAGCAGCCACATCCATAGCCATAGCCATAGCAGCCACAGCCATAGCCGTAGCCAAAGCCATAGCCATAGCCATAGCCATAGCAACCATAGCCATAGCCATAGCAGCCATAGCCATAGCCATAGCAGCCATAGCCATAGCCATAGCAGCCATGGACATAGCCATGGCGGCCATAGCAGCCATAGCCGTAGGCATAGCCATAACCATAGCAGCCATAGCCATAGCCATAGCCATAGCAGCCATAGACGTAGCCATAGCCATAGCCATAGCAGCCATAGCCACAGCCATACCAGCCATATCCATAGCCATGGCTGCCATAGCCATATCCATAGCAGCCATAGCCATAGCCATAGCAGCTATAGCGATAGCCATAGCAACAGTAGCAATAGCCATAGCCATAGCAGCCATAGCTATGTCCATAGCAGCCACAGACATAGCCACAGCCATTGCCATAGCCATAGCAGCCTTAGCCATAGCCATAGCCATAGCAGCCATAGCCATAGCCATAGCCATAGCAACCATAGCCACAGCCGTAGCAGCCATAGGCATAGCCATAGCAGCCATAGCCATAGCTATAGCAGCCAGTGCCAGAGCCACAGCAGCCGCAGCCATATCCATAGCAACCATAGCCACAGCCATAGCAGCCATAGCCATAGCCATAGCCATAGCAGCTATAGCCATAGCCATAACAGCCTTAGCCATAGCCATAGCAGCCGCAGCCATAGCCATAGCCATAGCAGCCATGGCTATAGCCATGGCGGCCATAGCAGCCATAGCCGTAGCCATAGCCATAACCATAGCAGTCACATCTATAGCCACAGCAGACATAGCCATAACCACAGCCATAGCAGCCATATCCATTGCCATAGCAGCCATAGCCATAGCCATAGCAGCCATAGCCATAGCCATAGCAGCCATAGCCACAGCCATAGCAGCCATAGACATAGCTATAGCAGCCAGTGCCAGAGCCACAGCAGCCGCAGCCATATCCATAGCCTTAGCAGCCATAGCCATAGCCATAGCAGAGATATCTATAGCCATAGCAGCCATAGCCATATCCATAGCAACCATAGCCATAGCCATAGCAGCCATTGCCATAGTCATAGCCATAGCAGCCATAGCCATAGCCATAGCAGCCGTAGCCATAGCAAACATAGCGATAGCCATAGCCATACCAGCCATAGACGTAGCCATAGCCATAGCAGCCATAGCCATAGCCGTAGCCATAGCAGCTATAGACATAGCCATGGCGGCCATAGCAGCCATAGCCCTAGACAAAGCCAAAGCCATAGCTGCCATTGCCATAGCCATAACAGCCATAGACATAACCATAGCCATAGCCATAGCCACAGCCATAGCAGCCATAGACATAGCCATAGCAGCCATAGCCATAGCCATAGCCATAGCAGCCTTACTCATAGCCATAGCCATAGCAGGCATAGCCATAGCCATAGCAACCATAGCCATACAATAGCCATAGCCATAACCATAGCAACCATAGCCATAGCCATAGCAGCCATTGCCACAGCCATAGCAGCTATAGCCATAGCCATAGCAGCCATAGCCATAGCCATAGCTGCCATAGCCATAGCCACAGCAGCCATAGCCATAGCCATAGCAGCCATAGCCATAGCCATAACAGCTTTAGCCATAGCCATAGATAGCCGCAGCCATAGCCATAGCCATAGCAGCCATAGCCATAGCCATAGCAGCCATAGCCATAGCCATAGCCATAGCAGCCGTATCCATAGCCATAGTAGCCATAGCCATAGCCATAGGCACAGCAGCCATAGCCATTGCCATAGCAGCCATAGCCATAGCCATAGCCATAGCAGTAATAGCCATAGCGATAGCCATAGAAGCCATAGCCATAGCCATAGCAGCCATAGCCATAACCATAGCAGACACAGCCATAGTCATAGCCATAGCAGCCATAGGCATAGCCATAGCCATAGCAGTAATAGCCATAGCGATAGCCATAGAAGCCATAGCCATAGCCATAGCAGCCATAGCCATAACCATAGCAGACACAGCCATAGTCATAGCCATAGCAGCCATAGCCATAATAGGCATAGCCATAGCAGCTATAGCCATAGCCACATTCATAGCCATAGACATAGCCATTGCAGCCATATCCATAGCCATAGCCATATCAGTCATAGCCATAGCGATAGCCATAGAAGCCATAGCCATAGAAGCCATAGCCATAGAAGCCATAGCCATAGCAGCCATAGCCATAGCCATGGCGGCCATAGCAGCCATAGCCGTAGCCATAGCCATAGGCATAGCAGCCATAACCATAGCCATAGTAGCCATAGCCAAAACCATAGCAGCCGTATCCATAGCCATAGTAGCTATAGCCTTAGCCATAGCAGATACAGACATAGCCATAGCCATAGCAGCCATAGCCGTTGCCGTAACCATAGCAGCCATAGCAATAGCCACAGCTGACGTAGCCATAACCATAGCCATAGCAGGCATAGCCATATTCATAGCAGCCACAGCAATGGTCGCAGTAGACATACCCGCAGCCATAGCAGCCATAGCCATAGCCATAGCTATAGCAGCCATAGCCATAGCCATAGCCATATCAGCCATAGCCATAGCAAACATAGCCATAGCCATAGCCATACCAGCCATAGACATAGCCATAGCCATAGCAGCCATAGCCATAGTCATAGCCATAGCAGCCATAGCCATAGCCATAGCAGCCGTAAGCCATAGCAAACATAGCCATAGCCATAGCCATACCAGCCATAGACATAGCCATAGCCATAGCAGCCATAGCCATAGTCATAGCCATAGCAGCCATTGCCATAGCCATAGCAGCCATAGCCATAGCAGCCGCAGCCATAGCCATAGCCATAGCATCCATTGCCACAGCCATGGCGGCCATAGCAGCCATAGCCATAGCAGCCGCAGCCATAGCCATAGCCATAGCATCCATTGCCACAGCCATGGCGGCCATAGCAGCCATAGCCGTAGCTATAGCCATAGCCATAGCAGCCATAGACATAGCCATGGCGGCTATAGCAGCCATAGCCATAGCCACAGCCATAGCAGCCATAGCCATAGCCATAGCAGCCATAGCCATAGCCATAGCGATGGCAGCCATAGCCATTACCTATAGCCATAGCAGCCAATGCCATAGCCATAGGCATAGGTGCCATGGCGATCGCCGTAGCAGCCGTAGCCATGGCCATAGCCATAGCGATAGCCATAGCAGCCATAGCCATTGCCATAGCAAACATAGCCATAGCCATAGACATAGCAGCCGTATCCATAGCCATAGTAGCCATAGCCATAGCCACAGCAGCCACATCCATAGCCATAGCCATAGCAGCCACAGCCATAGCCGTAGCCAAAGCCATAGCCATAGCCATAGCCATAGCAACCATAGCCATAGCCATAGCAGCCATAGCCATAGCCATAGCAGCCATAGCCATAGCCATAGCAGCCATGGACATAGCCATGGCGGCCATAGCAGCCATAGCCGTAGGCATAGCCATAACCATAGCAGCCATAGCCATAGCCATAGCCATAGCAGCCATAGACGTAGCCATAGCCATAGCCATAGCAGCCATAGCCACAGCCATACCAGCCATATCCATAGCCATGGCTGCCATAGCCATATCCATAGCAGCCATAGCCATAGCCATAGCAGCTATAGCGATAGCCATAGCAACAGTAGCAATAGCCATAGCCATAGCAGCCATAGCTATGTCCATAGCAGCCACAGACATAGCCACAGCCATTGCCATAGCCATAGCAGCCTTAGCCATAGCCATAGCCATAGCAGCCATAGCCATAGCCATAGCCATAGCAACCATAGCCACAGCCGTAGCAGCCATAGGCATAGCCATAGCAGCCATAGCCATAGCTATAGCAGCCAGTGCCAGAGCCACAGCAGCCGCAGCCATATCCATAGCAACCATAGCCATAGCCATAGCAGCCATTGCCATAGTCATAGCCATAGCAGCCATAGCCATAGCCATAGCAGCCGTAGCCATAGCAAACATAGCCATAGCCATAGCCATACCAGCCATAGACGTAGCCATAGCCATAGCAGCCATAGCCATAGCCGTAGCCATAGCAGCTATAGACATAGCCATGGCGGCCATAGCAGCCATAGCCCTAGACAAAGCCAAAGCCATAGCTGCCATTGCAATAGCCATAACAGCCATAGACATAACCATAGCCATAGCCAGAGCCATAGCAGCCATAGCCATAGCAGCCATAGACATGGTCATAGTAGACATACCAGCAGCTAGAGCAGCTATAGCCATAGCCACAGCCATAGCACCCATAGCCATGACCGTAGCAGTCATAGCCATACCGATAACCATAGAAGCCATAGTCATTGAAGCCATAGCCATAGCAGCCATAGCCATAGCCATAGCCATAGCAGCCATAGCCATAGCCATGGTGGCCCGAGCAGCCATAGTCGTAGCCATAGCCATAGCCATAGCAGCCATGCCATAGCCATAGCAGCCATAGCCATAACCATAGCAGTCATAGCAATAGCGATATGCATACAAGCCACAGCTATTAAGGCATGGCCATAGCAGCCATAGCAATAGCCATAGCAGCTATAGCCATTGCCGCAGTCATAGCCGTAGCAGCCGTATCCAGAGCCATAGTAGCCATAGCCATAGGAGCCATAGCCATAGCCATACCAATGCCAGCCATAGCTATATCCATAGCAGCCACTGACATAGGCATAGCCATAGCAGCCTTAGCCATAGTAAGAGCAGCCGCAGCCATAGCCATAGCCATAACAGCCATAGCCATAGCCATGGCGGCCATAGCAGCCATAGACGTAGCCATAGCCATAGCCATAGCAGCCATAGCTATATCCAAAGCAGCCACACACTTAGCCATAGCCATAGCAGCCATAGACATAGCCATAGCCATTGCAGCCATAGGCAGAGCCATAGCCATAGCAGCCATAGCCAAATCCATAGCAGCCATAGCCATAGCAGCCGCAACCATAGCCATAGCAGCCGTATCCATAGCCATAGTAGCCATAGCCATAGAAGCCATAGCCATAGCCATAGCCATAGCCACAGCCATAGCAGCCATAGCCATAGCCATAGCCATAGCAGCTATAGCCATAGCCATAACAGCCTTAGCCATAGCCATAGCAGCCGCAGCCATAGCCATAGCCATAGCAGCCATGGCTATAGCCATGGCGGCCATAGCAGCCATAGCCGTAGCCATAGCCATAACCATAGCAGTCACATCTATAGCCACAGCAGACATAGCCATAACCACAGCCATAGCAGCCATATCCATTGCCATAGCAGCCATAGCCATAGCCATAGCAGCCATAGCCATAGCCATAGCAGCCATAGCCACAGCCATAGCAGCCATAGACATAGCTATAGCAGCCAGTGCCAGAGCCACAGCAGCCGCAGCCATATCCATAGCCTTAGCAGCCATAGCCATAGCCATAGCAGAGATATCTATAGCCATAGCAGCCATAGCCATATCCATAGCAACCATAGCCATAGCCATAGCAGCCATTGCCATAGTCATAGCCATAGCAGCCATAGCCATAGCCATAGCAGCCGTAGCCATAGCAAACATAGCGATAGCCATAGCCATACCAGCCATAGACGTAGCCATAGCCATAGCAGCCATAGCCATAGCCGTAGCCATAGCAGCTATAGACATAGCCATGGCGGCCATAGCAGCCATAGCCCTAGACAAAGCCAAAGCCATAGCTGCCATTGCCATAGCCATAACAGCCATAGACATAACCATAGCCATAGCCATAGCCACAGCCATAGCAGCCATAGACATAGCCATAGCAGCCATAGCCATAGCCATAGCCATAGCAGCCTTACTCATAGCCATAGCCATAGCAGGCATAGCCATAGCCATAGCAACCATAGCCATACAATAGCCATAGCCATAACCATAGCAACCATAGCCATAGCCATAGCAGCCATTGCCACAGCCATAGCAGCTATAGCCATAGCCATAGCAGCCATAGCCATAGCCATAGCTGCCATAGCCATAGCCACAGCAGCCATAGCCATAGCCATAGCAGCCATAGCCATAGCCATAACAGCTTTAGCCATAGCCATAGATAGCCGCAGCCATAGCCATAGCCATAGCAGCCATAGCCATAGCCATAGCAGCCATAGCCATAGCCATAGCCATAGCAGCCGTATCCATAGCCATAGTAGCCATAGCCATAGCCATAGGCACAGCAGCCATAGCCATAGCCATAGCAGCCATAGCCATAGCCATAGCCATAGCAGTAATAGCCATAGCGATAGCCATAGAAGCCATAGCCATAGCCATAGCAGCCATAGCCATAACCATAGCAGACACAGCCATAGTCATAGCCATAGCAGCCATAGCCATAGCCATAGCCATAGCAGTAATAGCCATAGCGATAGCCATAGAAGCCATAGCCATAGCCATAGCAGCCATAGCCATAACCATAGCAGACACAGCCATAGTCATAGCCATAGCAGCCATAGCCATAATAGGCATAGCCATAGCAGCTATAGCCATAGCCACATTCATAGCCATAGACATAGCCATTGCAGCCATATCCATAGCCATAGCCATATCAGTCATAGCCATAGCGATAGCCATAGAAGCCATAGCCATAGAAGCCATAGCCATAGAAGCCATAGCCATAGCAGCCATAGCCATAGCCATGGCGGCCATAGCAGCCATAGCCGTAGCCATAGCCATAGGCATAGCAGCCATAACCATAGCCATAGTAGCCATAGCCAAAACCATAGCAGCCGTATCCATAGCCGTAGTAGCTATAGCCTTAGCCATAGCAGATACAGACATAGCCATAGCCATAGCAGCCATAGCCGTTGCCGTAACCATAGCAGCCATAGCAATAGCCACAGCTGACGTAGCCATAACCATAGCCATAGCAGGCATAGCCATATTCATAGCAGCCACAGCAATGGTCGCAGTAGACATACCCGCAGCCATAGCAGCCATAGCCATAGCCATAGCTATAGCAGCCATAGCCATAGCCATAGCCATATCAGCCATAGCCATAGCAAACATAGCCATAGCCATAGCCATACCAGCCATAGACATAGCCATAGCCATAGCAGCCATAGCCATAGTCATAGCCATAGCAGCCATAGCCATAGCCATAGCAGCCGTAAGCCATAGCAAACATAGCCATAGCCATAGCCATACCAGCCATAGACATAGCCATAGCCATAGCAGCCATAGCCATAGTCATAGCCATAGCAGCCATTGCCATAGCCATAGCAGCCATAGCCATAGCAGCCGCAGCCATAGCCATAGCCATAGCATCCATTGCCACAGCCATGGCGGCCATAGCAGCCATAGCCGTAGCTATAGCCATAGCCATAGCAGCCATAGACATAGCCATGGCGGCTATAGCAGCCATAGCCATAGCCACAGCCATAGCAGCCATAGCCATAGCCATAGCAGCCATAGCCATAGCCATAGCGATGGCAGCCATAGCCATTACCTATAGCCATAGCAGCCAATGCCATAGCCATAGGCATAGGTGCCATGGCGATCGCCGTAGCAGCCGTAGCCATGGCCATAGCCATAGCGATAGCCATAGCAGCCATAGCCATTGCCATAGCAAACATAGCCATAGCCATAGACATAGCAGCCGTATCCATAGCCATAGTAGCCATAGCCATAGCCACAGCAGCCACATCCATAGCCATAGCCATAGCAGCCACAGCCATAGCCGTAGCCAAAGCCATAGCCATAGCCATAGCCATAGCAACCATAGCCATAGCCATAGCAGCCATAGCCATAGCCATAGCAGCCATAGCCATAGCCATAGCAGCCATGGACATAGCCATGGCGGCCATAGCAGCCATAGCCGTAGGCATAGCCATAACCATAGCAGCCATAGCCATAGCCATAGCCATAGCAGCCATAGACGTAGCCATAGCCATAGCCATAGCAGCCATAGCCACAGCCATACCAGCCATATCCATAGCCATGGCTGCCATAGCCATATCCATAGCAGCCATAGCCATAGCCATAGCAGCTATAGCGATAGCCATAGCAACAGTAGCAATAGCCATAGCCATAGCAGCCATAGCTATGTCCATAGCAGCCACAGACATAGCCACAGCCATTGCCATAGCCATAGCAGCCTTAGCCATAGCCATAGCCATAGCAGCCATAGCCATAGCCATAGCCATAGCAACCATAGCCACAGCCGTAGCAGCCATAGGCATAGCCATAGCAGCCATAGCCATAGCTATAGCAGCCAGTGCCAGAGCCACAGCAGCCGCAGCCATATCCATAGCCTTAGCAGCCATAGCCATAGCCATAGCAGAGATATCTATAGCCATAGCAGCCATAGCCATATCCATAGCAACCATAGCCATAGCCATAGCAGCCATTGCCGTAGTCATAGCCATAGCAGCCATAGCCATAGCCATAGGCATAGGTGCCATGGCGATCGCCGTAGCAGCCGTAGCCATGGCCATAGCCATAGCGATAGCCATAGCAGCCATAGCCATTGCCATAGCAAACATAGCCATAGCCATAGACATAGCAGCCGTATCCATAGCCATAGCCATAGCAGTAATAGCCATAGCGATAGCCATAGAAGCCATAGCCATAGCCATAGCAGCCATAGCCATAACCATAGCAGACACAGCCATAGTCATAGCCATAGCAGCCATAGCCATAATAGGCATAGCCATAGCAGCTATAGCCATAGCCACATTCATAGCCATAGACATAGCCATTGCAGCCATATCCATAGCCATAGCCATATCAGTCATAGCCATAGCGATAGCCATAGAAGCCATAGCCATAGAAGCCATAGCCATAGAAGCCATAGCCATAGCAGCCATAGCCATAGCCATGGCGGCCATAGCAGCCATAGCCGTAGCCATAGCCATAGGCATAGCAGCCATAACCATAGCCATAGTAGCCATAGCCAAAACCATAGCAGCCGTATCCATAGCCGTAGTAGCTATAGCCTTAGCCATAGCAGATACAGACATAGCCATAGCCATAGCAGCCATAGCCGTTGCCGTAACCATAGCAGCCATAGCAATAGCCACAGCTGACGTAGCCATAACCATAGCCATAGCAGGCATAGCCATATTCATAGCAGCCACAGCAATGGTCGCAGTAGACATACCCGCAGCCATAGCAGCCATAGCCATAGCCATAGCTATAGCAGCCATAGCCATAGCCATAGCCATATCAGCCATAGCCATAGCAAACATAGCCATAGCCATAGCCATACCAGCCATAGACATAGCCATAGCCATAGCAGCCATAGCCATAGTCATAGCCATAGCAGCCATAGCCATAGCCATAGCAGCCGTAAGCCATAGCAAACATAGCCATAGCCATAGCCATACCAGCCATAGACATAGCCATAGCCATAGCAGCCATAGCCATAGTCATAGCCATAGCAGCCATTGCCATAGCCATAGCAGCCATAGCCATAGCAGCCGCAGCCATAGCCATAGCCATAGCATCCATTGCCACAGCCATGGCGGCCATAGCAGCCATAGCCGTAGCTATAGCCATAGCCATAGCAGCCATAGACATAGCCATGGCGGCTATAGCAGCCATAGCCATAGCCACAGCCATAGCAGCCATAGCCATAGCCATAGCAGCCATAGCCATAGCCATAGCGATGGCAGCCATAGCCATTACCTATAGCCATAGCAGCCAATGCCATAGCCATAGGCATAGGTGCCATGGCGATCGCCGTAGCAGCCGTAGCCATGGCCATAGCCATAGCGATAGCCATAGCAGCCATAGCCATTGCCATAGCAAACATAGCCATAGCCATAGACATAGCAGCCGTATCCATAGCCATAGTAGCCATAGCCATAGCCACAGCAGCCACATCCATAGCCATAGCCATAGCAGCCACAGCCATAGCCGTAGCCAAAGCCATAGCCATAGCCATAGCCATAGCAACCATAGCCATAGCCATAGCAGCCATAGCCATAGCCATAGCAGCCATAGCCATAGCCATAGCAGCCATGGACATAGCCATGGCGGCCATAGCAGCCATAGCCGTAGGCATAGCCATAACCATAGCAGCCATAGCCATAGCCATAGCCATAGCAGCCATAGACGTAGCCATAGCCATAGCCATAGCAGCCATAGCCACAGCCATACCAGCCATATCCATAGCCATGGCTGCCATAGCCATATCCATAGCAGCCATAGCCATAGCCATAGCAGCTATAGCGATAGCCATAGCAACAGTAGCAATAGCCATAGCCATAGCAGCCATAGCTATGTCCATAGCAGCCACAGACATAGCCACAGCCATTGCCATAGCCATAGCAGCCTTAGCCATAGCCATAGCCATAGCAGCCATAGCCATAGCCATAGCCATAGCAACCATAGCCACAGCCGTAGCAGCCATAGGCATAGCCATAGCAGCCATAGCCATAGCTATAGCAGCCAGTGCCAGAGCCACAGCAGCCGCAGCCATATCCATAGCCTTAGCAGCCATAGCCATAGCCATAGCAGAGATATCTATAGCCATAGCAGCCATAGCCATATCCATAGCAACCATAGCCATAGCCATAGCAGCCATTGCCGTAGTCATAGCCATAGCAGCCATAGCCATAGCCATAGCAGCCGTAGCCATAGCAAACATAGCCATAGCCATAGCCATACCAGCCATAGACGTAGCCATAGCCATAGCAGCCATAGCCATAGCCGTAGCCATAGCAGCTATAGACATAGCCATGGCGGCCATAGCAGCCATAGCCCTAGACAAAGCCAAAGCCATAGCTGCCATTGCCATAGCCATAACAGCCATAGACATAACCATAGCCATAGCCAGAGCCATAGCAGCCATAGCCGTAGGCATAGCCATAACCATAGCAGCCATAGCCATAGCCACAGCAGACATAGCCATAACCATAGGCATAGCAGCCATAGCCATATCCATAGCCGCCACAGCCATGGTCATAGTAGACATACCCGCAGCCATAGCAGCCATAGCCATAGCCATAGCTATAGCAGCCATAGCCATAGCCATAGACATAGCAGCCATAGCCATAGCAAACATAGATATAGCCATAGCCATACCAGCCATAGACATAGCCATAGCCATAGCAGCCATAGCCATAGTCATAGCCATAGCAGCCATAGCCATAGCCATAGCAGCCATAGCCATAGCCATAGCCATAGTCATAGCCATAGCCATAGCCATAGCCATTGCAACCATAGCCATAGCAATAGCAGCCATAGCCATAGCCATAGCAGCAATAGCCATAGTCATAGCAGCCATAGTCATAGCCCTAGCAGCCATAGTCATAGCCATAATAGCCATAGCGATAGCCATAGCAGCCGTAGCCATAGCCATAGCCATAGCAGCCATAGCTATATCCAAAGCAGCCACATACATAGCCATAGCCATAGCTGCCTTAGCCATGTGAGAGCAGCCGCAGCCATAGCCATAGCCATAACAGCCATAGCCATAGCCATGGCGGCCATAGCAGCCATAGACGTAGCCATAGCCATAGCCATAGCAGCCATAGCTATATCCAAAGCAGCCACACACTTAGCCATAGCCATAGCAGCCATAGACATAGCCATAGCCATTGCAGCCATAGGCAGAGCCATAGCCATAGCAGCCATAGCCAAAGCCATAGCAGCCATAGCCATAGCAGCCGCAACCATAGCCATAGCAGCCGTATCCATAGCCATAGTAGCCATAGCCATAGAAGCCATAGCCATAGCCATAGCCATAGCCACAGCCATAGCAGCCATAGCCATAGCCATAGCCATAGCAGCTATAGCCATAGCCATAACAGCCTTAGCCATAGCCATAGCAGCCGCAGCCATAGCCATAGCCATAGCAGCCATGGCTATAGCCATGGCGGCCATAGCAGCCATAGCCGTAGCCATAGCTATAACCATAGCAGTCACATCTATAGCCACAGCAGACATAGCCATAACCATAGCCATAGCAGCCATATCCATAGCCATAGCAGCCATAGCCATAGCCATAGGCATAGGAGCCATGGCGATCGCCGTAGCAGCCGTAGCCATGGCCATAGCCATAGCGATTGCCATAGCTGCCATAGCCATTGCCATAGCAAACATAGCCATAGCCATAGACATAGCAGCCGTATATATAGCCACAGTAGCCATAGCCATAGGCACAGCAGCCACATCCATAGCCATAGCCATAGCAGCCACAGCCATAGCCATAGCCAAAGCCATAGCCATAGCCATAGCCATAGCAACCATAGCTATAGCCATAGCAGCCATAGCCATAGCCATAGCAGCCATAGCCATAGCCATAGCCATAGCAACCATAGCCACAGCCGTAGCAGCCATAGGCATAGCCATAGCAGCCATAGCCATAGCTATAGCAGCCAGTGCCAGAGCCACAGCAGCCGCAGCCATATCCATAGCCTTAGCAGCCATAGCCATAGCCATAGCAGTGATATCTATAGCCATAGCAGCCATAGCCATATCCATAGCAACCATAGCCATAGCCATAGCAGCCATTGCCATAGTCATAGCCATAGCAGCCATAGCCATAGCCATAGCAGCCGTAGCCATAGCAAACATAGCCATAGCCATAGCCATACCAGCCATAGACGTAGCCATAGCCATAGCAGCCATAGCCATAGCCGTAGCCATAGCAGCTATAGACATAGCCATGGCGGCCATAGCAGCCATAGCCCTAGACAAAGCCAAAGCCATAGCTGCCATTGCCATAGCCATAACAGCCATAGACATAACCATAGCCATAGCCAGAGCCATAGCAGCCATAGCCATAGCAGCCATAGACATGGTCATAGTAGACATACCAGCAGCTAGAGCAGCTATAGCCATAGCCACAGCCATAGCACCCATAGCCATGACCGTAGCAGTCATAGCCATACCGATAGCCATAGAAGCCATAGTCATTGAAGCCATAGCCATAGCAGCCATAGCCATAGCCATAGCCATAGCAGCCATAGCCATAGCCATAGCCATAGCAGCCATAGCCATAGCCATGGTGGCCCGAGCAGCCATAGTCGTAGCCATAGCCATAGCCATAGCAGCCATGCCATAGCCATAGCAGCCATAGCCATAACCATATCAGTCATAGCAATAGCGATATCCATACAAGCCACAGCTATTAAGGCATAGCCTTAGCAGCCATAGCAATAGCGATAGCAGCTATAGCCATTGCCACAGTCATAGCCGTAGCAGCCGTATCCAGAGCCATAGTAGCCATAGCCATAGGAGACATAGCCATAGCCATAGCCATGGCAGCCATAGTCATAGCTGTAGCAGCCACAGCCATAGCCATAGCCATAGTAGCCTTAGCCACAGCCATAGCCATAGCAGTCATAGCCATAGCGATAGACATTGCAGCCATAGCTATATCCATAGCAGCCACAGACATAGGCATAGCCATAGCAGCCTTAGCCATAGTAAGAGCAGCCGCCGCCATAGCCATAGCCATAACAGACATAGCCATAGCCATCGCGGCCATAGCAGCCATAGACGTAGCCATGGCCATAGCCATAGCAGCCATAGCTATATCCAAAGCAGCCACACACTTAGCCATAGCCACAGCAGCCATAGACATAGCCATAGCCATTGCAGCCATAGGCAGAGCCATAGCCATAGCAGCCATAGCCAAAGCCATAGCAGCCATAGCCATAGCAGCCGCAACCATAGCCATAGCAGCCGTATCCATAGCCATAGCAGCCATAGCCATAGAAGCCATAGCCATAGCCATAGCCATAGCCACAGCCATAGCAGCCATAGCCATAGCCATAGCCATAGCAGCTATAGCCATAGCCATAACAGCCTTAACCATAGCCATAGCAGCCGCAGCCATAGCCATAGCCATAGCAGCCATGGCCATAGCCATAGCAGCCACAGCCATAGCCATAGCAGCCATAGCCATAGCCATAGCAGCCACAGCCATAGCAGCCATGGACGTAGCCATGGCGGCCATAGCAGCCATAGCCGTAGGCATAGCCATAGCAGCCATAGCCATAGCCATAGCAGCCATAGCCATAGCCATAGCCATAGTCATAGACATAGCCATAGCCATAGCCATTGCAACCATAGCCATAGCAATAGCAGCCATAGCCATAGCCATAGCAGCAATAGCCATAGTCATAGCAGCCATAGTCATAGCCATAGCAGCCATAGTCATAGCCATAGCAGCCATAGCGATAGCCAAAGCAGCCGTAGCCATAGCCATAGCTATAGCAGCCATAGCTATATCCAAAGCAGCCACATACATAGCCATAGCCATAGCAGCCATAGACATAGCCATAGCCATTGCAGCCACAGACATAGGCATAGCCATAGCAGCCTTAGCCATAGTAAGAGCAGCCGCAGCCATAGCCATAGCCATAACAGCCATAGCCATAGCCATGGCGGCCATAGCAGCCATAGACGTAGCCGTAGCCATAGCCATAGCAGCCATAGCTATATCCAAAGCAGCCACACACTTAGCCATAGCCATAGCAGCCATGGACATAGCCATAGCCATTGCAGCCATAGGCAGAGCCATAGCCATAGCAGCCATAGCCAAAGCCATAGCAGCCATAGCCATAGCAGCCGCAACCATAGCCATAGCAGCCGTATCCATAGCCATAGTAGCCATAGCCATAGAAGCCATAGCCATAGCCATAGCCGTAGCCACAGCCATAGCAGCCATAGCCATAGCCATAGCCATAGCAGCCATAGCCATAGCCATAGCAGCCATAGCCATAGCTATAGCAGCCATGGACGTAGCCATGGCGGCCATAGCAGCCATAGCCGTAGGCATAGCCATAACCATAGCAGCCATAGCCATAGCCACAGCAGACATAGCCATAACCATAGGCATAGCAGCCATAGCCATATCCATAGCCGCCACAGCCATGGTCATAGTAGACATACCCGCAGCCATAGCAGCCATAGCCATAGCCATAGCTATAGCAGCCATAGCCATAGCCATAGACATAGCAGCCATAGCCATAGCAAACATAGATATAGCCATAGCCATACCAGCCATAGACATAGCCATAGCCATAGCAGACATAGCCATAACCATAGGCATAGCAGCCATAGCCATATCCATAGCCGCAACAGCCATGGTCATAGTAGACATACCCGCAGCCATAGCAGCCATAGCCATAGCCATAGCTATAGCAGCCATAGCCATAGCCATAGACATAGCAGCCATCGCCATAGCAAACGTAGATATAGCCATAGCCATACCAGCCATAGACATAGCCATAGCCATAGCAGCCATAGCCATAGTCATAGCTGTAGCAGCCACAGCCATAGCCATAGCCACAGCAGCCATGGCTATAGCCATGGCGGCCATAGCAGCCATAGCCGTAGCCATAGCCATAACCATAGCAGTCACATCTTTAGCCACAGCAGACATAGCCATAACCATAGCCATAGCAGCCATATCCATAGCCATAGCAGCCATAGCCATAGCCATAGCAGCCATAGCCATAGCCATAGCTGCCATAGCCATAGCCATAGCAGCCATGGACGTAGCCATGGCGGCCATAGCAGCCATAGCCGTAGGCATAGCCATAACCATAGCAGCCATAGCCATAGCCACAGCAGACATAGCCATAACCATAGGCATAGCAGCCATAGCCATATCCATAGCCGCCACAGCCATGGTCATAGTAGACATACCCGCAGCCATAGCAGCCATAGCCATAGCCATAGCAGCCATAGCCATAGCCATAGCCATAGTCATAGCCATAGCCATAGCCATAGCCATTGCAACCATAGCCATAGCAATAGCAGCCATAGCCATAGCCATAGCAGCAATAGCCATAGTCATAGCAGCCATAGTCATAGCCATGGCAGCCATAGTCATAGCCATAGCAGCCATAGCGATAGCCATAGCAGCCGTAGCCATAGCCATAGCCATAGCAGCCATAGCTATATCCAAAGCAGCCACATACATAGCCATAGCCATAGCAGCCATAGACATAGCCATAGCCATAGCAGCCATAGCCAAAGCCAGAGCAGCCATAGCCATAGCCATAGCCATAGCAGCCGTATCCATAGCCATAGTAGCCATAGCCATAGAAGCCATAGCCATAGCCATAGCCATAGCCACAGCCATAGCAGCCATAGCCATAGCCATAGCCATAGCAGCTATAGCCATAGCCATAACAGCCTTAGCCATAGCCATAGCAGCCGCAGCCATAGCCATTGCCATACCAGCCATGGCTATAGCCATGGCGGCCATAGCAGCCATAGCCGTAGCCATAGCCATAACCATAGCTGTCACATCTATAGCCACAGCAGACATAGCCATAACCATAGCCATAGCAGACATATCCATAGCCATAGCAGCCATAGCCATAGCCATAGCAGCCATAGCCATAGCCATAGCAGCCATAGCCATAGCCATAGCCATAGTCATAGCCATAGCCATAGCCATAGCCATTGCAACCATAGCCATAGCAATAGCAGCCATAGCCATAGCCATAGCAGCAATAGCCATAGTCATAGCAGCCATAGTCATAGCCATAGCAGCCATAGTCATAGCCATAGCAGCCATAGCGATAGCCATAGCAGCCGTAGCCATAGCCATAGCCATAGCAGCCATAGCTATATCCAAAACAGCCGCATACATAGCCATAGCCATAGCAGCCATAGACATAGCCATAGCCATTGCAGCCATAGCCATAGCCATAGCCATAGCAGCGATAGCCATAGCCATAGCAGGCATAGCCATAGCAGCCGCAACCATAGCCATAGCCATAGCAGCCGTATCCGTCGCCATAGTAGACATAGCCATAGAAGCCATATCCAAAGCCAGAGCAGCCATAGCCATAGCCATAGCCATAGCAGCCATAGCCATATCCATAGCAGCCACATACATAGCCATAGCCATAGCAGCCATAGACATAGCCATAGCCATAGCAGCCATAGCCAAAGCCAGAGCAGCCATAGCCATAGCCATAGCCATAGCAGCCATAGCCATATCCATAGCAGCCACAGCCATGGTCATAGTAGACATACCCGCAGCCATAGCAGCCATAGCCATAGCCATAGCTATAGCAGCCATAGCCATAGCCATAGCAGCCATAGCCATAACCACAACCATAGCTGCCATAGCCATAGCTATAGCAGCAATAGCCATGGCCAAAGCCATAGCATCCATAGCCATAGCCGACGCAGCCGTAGCCATAGCCATAGCAGCCATAGCCCAAGCCATGGCGCCTATGGCAGACATAGACGTAGCCATAGCCATAGCCATAGCCGTAGCCATAGCAGCGGTAGCCATAGTCATAGCAGCCATAGCCATATCCATAGCAGCCACAGCCATGGTCATAGTAGACATACCCGCAGCCATAGCAGCCATAGCCATAGCCATAGCTATAGCAGCCATAGCCATAGCCATAGCAGCCATAGCCATAACCACAACCATAGCTGCCATAGCCATAGCTATAGCAGCAATAGCCATGGCCAAAGCCATAGCATCCATAGCCATAGCCGACGCAGCCGTAGCCATAGCCATAGCAGCCATAGCCCAAGCCATGGCGCCTATGGCAGACATAGACGTAGCCATAGCCATAGCCATAGCCGTAGCCATAGCAGCGGTAGCCATAGTCATAGCAGCCATAGCCATAACCACAGCCATAGCTGCCACAGCCATAGCCATAGCAGCCATAGCCATGGCCAAAGACATAGCAGCCATAGACATAGACATAGCCAATGCCACAGCAGCCAATGCCATAGCCATAGCCATAGCAGCTATAGCCATAGCCAAAGCAGCCAACGCCAAGGCCATAGCAGCCATAGCCATAGCAGACATAGCCATAACCATAGCCATAACTGACATAGCCATAGCTATAGCAGCCATAGCCATAGCCATGGCGGCCATAGCAGCCATAGCCGTAGCCATAGCCATAACCATAGCAGCCATAGCCATAGCCACAGCAGACATAGCCATAACCATAGGCATAGCAGCCATAGCCATATCCATAGCCGCCACAGCCATGGTCATAGTAGACATACCCGCAGCCATAGCAGCCATAGCCATAGCCATAGCAGCCATAGCCATAGCCATAGCCATAGTCATAGCCATAGCCATAGCCATAGCCATTGCAACCATAGCCATAGCAATAGCAGCCATAGCCATAGCCATAGCAGCAATAGCCATAGTCATAGCAGCCATAGTCATAGCCATGGCAGCCATAGTCATAGCCATAGCAGCCATAGCGATAGCCATAGCAGCCGTAGCCATAGCCATAGCCATAGCAGCCATAGCTATATCCAAAGCAGCCACATACATAGCCATAGCCATAGCAGCCATAGACATAGCCATAGCCATAGCAGCCATAGCCAAAGCCAGAGCAGCCATAGCCATAGCCATAGCCATAGCAGCCGTATCCATAGCCATAGTAGCCATAGCCATAGAAGCCATAGCCATAGCCATAGCCATAGCCACAGCCATAGCAGCCATAGCCATAGCCATAGCCATAGCAGCTATAGCCATAGCCATAACAGCCTTAGCCATAGCCATAGCAGCCGCAGCCATAGCCATTGCCATACCAGCCATGGCTATAGCCATGGCGGCCATAGCAGCCATAGCCGTAGCCATAGCCATAACCATAGCAGTCACATCTATAGCCACAGCAGACATAGCCATAACCATAGCCATAGCAGACATATCCATAGCCATAGCAGCCATAGCCATAGCCATAGCAGCCATAGCCATAGCCATAGCAGCCATAGCCATAGCCATAGCCATAGTCATAGCCATAGCCATAGCCATAGCCATTGCAACCATAGCCATAGCAATAACAGCCATAGCCATAGCCATAGCAGCAATAGCCATAGTCATAGCAGCCATAGCCATAGCAGCCGCAACCATAGCCATAGCCATAGCAGCCGTATCCGTCGCCATAGTAGACATAGCCATAGAAGCCATAGCCATAACTGACATAGCCATAACCATAGCCATAGCAGCCATAGCCATATCCATAGCAGCCACAGCCATGGTCATAGTAGACATACCCGCAGCCATAGCAGCCATAGCCATAGCCATAGCTATAGCAGCCATAGCCATAGCCATAGCAGCCATAGCCATAACCACAACCATAGCTGCCATAGCCATAGCTATAGCAGCAATAGCCATGGCCAAAGCCATAGCATACATAGCCATAGCCGACGCAGCCGTAGCCATAGCCATAGCAGCCATAGCCCAAGCCATGGCGCCTATGGCAGACATAGACGTAGCCATAGCCATAGCCATAGCCGTAGCCATAGCAGCGGTAGCCATAGTCATAGCAGCCATAGCCATAACCACAGACATAGCTGCCACAGCCATAGCCATAGCAGCCATAGCCATGGCCAAAGACATAGCAGCCATAGACATAGACATAGCCATAGCCACAGCAGCCAATGCCATAGCCATAGCCATAGCAGCTATAGCCATAGCCAAAGCAGCCAACGCCAAGGCCATAGCAGCCATAGCCATAGCAGACATAGCCATAACCATAGCTATAACTGACATAGCCATAGCTATAGCAGCCATAGCCATAGCCATGGCGGCCATAGCAGCCATAGCCGTAGCCATAGCCATAACCATAGCAGCCATAGCCATAGCCACAGCAGCCAATGCCATAGCCATAGCTATAGCAGCTATAGCCATAGCCAAAGCAGCCAGCGCCAAAGCCATAGCAGCCATAGCCATAGCAGACATAGCCATAACCACAGCCATAACTGACATAGCCATAGCTATAGCAGCCATAGCCATAGCCATGGCGGCCATAGCAGCCATAGCCGTAGCCATAGCCATAGGCATAGCAGCCATAGCCATAGCCATAGAAGCCATAGCCAAAACCATAGCAGCCGTATCCATAGCCGTAGTAGCCATAGCCATAGCCATAGCAGATACAGCCATAGCCATAGCCATAGCAGACATAGCCATAGCCATAGCAGCCATAGCCATAGCCATAGCAGATATAGCCATAGCCATAGCCATGGCGGCCATAGCCATAGCCATAGCCATAGCTGTAGCCATAGCAACCATAGCCATAACCAAAGCAGCCATAGCCATAGCCATAGCCACGGTAGACATAGCCATAGCCATAGCCATAGCAGCCATGGGCATAACCATAGCAGCGACAGCCATAGCCATAGCCATAGTAGCCTTAGCCATAGCCATAGCCATAGCAGCATTAGCCAGAGACATGGCAGCCATAGCCATAGCCATAGCCATAGCGGCCATAGCTATATCCAGAGCGGCCATAGCGACAGCCATAGCTGCCGTAGCCATAGCCATAGCCATAGCAGCCATAGCTATATCCATAGTAGACAGTGCCATAGCCATAGCCATAGCAGCGGTAGCCATAGTCATAGCAGCCATAGCCATAACCACAGCCATAGCTGCCACAGCCATAGCCATAGCAGCCATAGCCATGGCCAAAGACATAGCAGCCATAGACATAGACATAGCCATAGCCACAGCAGCCAATGCCATAGCCATAGCCATAGCAGCTATAGCCATAGCCAAAGCAGCCAACGCCAAAGCCATAGCAGCCATAGCCATAGCAGACATAGCCATAACCATAGCCATAACTGACATAGCCATAGCTAAAGCAGCCATAGCCATAGCCATGGCGGCCATAGCAGACATAGCCGTAGCCATAGCCATAACCATAGCAGTCACATCTATAGCCACAGCAGACATAGCCATAACCATAGCCATAGCAGCCATATCCATAGCCATAGCAGCCATAGCCATAGCCACAGCAGCCATAGCCATAGCCATAGCAGCCATAGCCATAGCCATAGCAGCCATGGACGTAGCCATGGCGGCCATAGCAGCCATAGCCGTAGGCATAGCCATAATCATAGCAGCCGTAGTCATAGCCAGAGCAGACATAGCCATAACAATAGGCATAGCAGCCATAGCCATATCCATAGCCGCCACAGCCATGGTCATAGTAGACATACCCGCAGCCATAGCAGCCATAGCCATAGCCATAGCTATAGCAGCCATAGCCATAGCCATAGACATAGCAGCCATAGCCATAGCAAACATAGCCATAGCCATAGCCATACCAGCCATAGACATAGCTATAGCCATAGCAGCCATAGCCATGGTCATAGCCATAGCAGCCATAGCCATAGCCATAGCAGCCATAGCCATAGCAGCCATAGCCATAACCACAGCCATAGCTGCCATAGCCATAGCTATAGCAGCAATAGCCATGGCCAAAGCCATAGCATCCATAGCCATAGCAGACGCAGCCGTAGCCATAGCCATAGCAGCCATAGCCATAGCAAGCATAGCCATAGCCATAACCATACCAGCCATAGACATAGCCATAGCCATAGCAGCCATAGCCATAGCCATAGCAGCCGTAGCCATAGCAAACATAGCCATAGCCATAGCCATACCAGCCATAGACATAGCCATAGACATAGCCATAGCCATATCAGTCATAGCCATAGCGATAGCCATAGAAGCCATAGCCATAGAAGACATAGCCATAGAAGCCTTAGCAATAGCAGCCATAGCCATAGCCATGGCGGCCATAGCAGCCATAGCCCTAGCCATAGCCATAGGCATAGCAGCCATAGCCATAGAAATAGAAGCCATAGCCAAAACCATAGCAGCCGTATCCATAGCCATAGTAGCCATAGCCATAGCCATAGCAGATACAGACATAGCCATAGCCATAGCAGCCATAGCCATTGCCGTAGCCATAGCAGCCATAGCAATAGCCACAGCTGACATAGCCATAACCATAGCCATAGCAGGCATAGCCATATCCATAGCAGTCACAGCCATGGTCACAGTAGACATACCCGCAGCCATAGCAGCCATAGCCATAGCCATAGCTATAGCAGCCATAGCCATAGCCATAGCCATAGCAGCCATAGCCATAGCAAACATAGCCATAGCCATAGCCATACCAGCCATAGACATAGCCATAGCCATAGCAGCCATAGCCATAGTCATAGTCATAGCAGCCATAGCCATAGCCATAGCAGCCGTAGCCATAGCAAACGTAGCCATAGCCATAGCCATACCAGCCATAGACATAGCCATAGACATAGCCATAGCCATAGCAGCCATAGCCATAGTCATAGCCATAGCAGCCATAGCCATAGCCATAGCAGCCATATCCATAGCAGCCGCAGCCATAGCCATAGCCATAGCAGCCATTGCCACAGCCATGGCGGCCATAGCAGCCATAGCCATAGCCACAGCCATAGCAGCCATAGCCATAGCCATAGCAGCCATAGCCGTCGCCATAGCAGCCATTGCCATTGTCATGGCGGCCATAGCCATGGCCATAGCAGCCATAGCCATAGCCATAGCAGCCATAGCCATAGTCATAGCCATAGCAGCCATAGCCATAGCCATAGCAGCCATAGCCATAGCAGCCATAGCCATAGCCATAGCAGCCATAGCCATAACCACAGCCATAGCTGCCATAGCCATAGCTACAGCAGCAATAGCCATGGCCAAAGCCATAGCATCCATAGCCATAGCAGACGTAGCCGTAGCCGGAGCCATAGCAGCCATAGCCATAGCCATGGCGCCTATGGCAGACATAGACGTACCCATAGCCATAGCCATAGCAGCGGTAGCCATAGTCATAGCAGCCATAGCCATAACCACAGCCATAGCTGCCACAGCCATAGCCATAGCAGCCATGGCCATAGCCATGGCGGCCATAGCAGCCATAGCCGTAGCCATAGCCATAACCATAGCAGCCGCATCTATAGCCACAGCAGACATAGCCATAACCATAGCCATAGCAGCCCTAGCCATATCCATAGGAGCAACAGCCATGGTCATAGTAGACATACCCGTAGCCACAGCAGCCATAGCCATAGCGATGGTCATAGAAGCCATAGCCATAGGAGCCACAGCCATAGCTCCCATAGCCATAGCCATGGCGGCCATAGCAGCCATAGCTGTAGCCATAGCCATAGCCATAGCAGCCATAGCCATAGCCATAGCAGCCATAGCCATAGCCATAGCCATAGCAGTAATAGCCATAGCGATAGCCATAGAAGCCTTAGCCATAGCCATAGCAGCCATAGCCATAACCATAGCAGACACAGCCATAGCCATAGCCATAGCAGCCATTTCCATAATAGGCATAGCCATAGCAGCTATAGCCATAGCCACATTCATAGCCATAGACATAGCCATTGCAGCCATAGCCATAGCCATAGCCATATCAGTCATAGCCATAGCGATAGCCATAGAAGCCATAGCCATAGAAGCCATAGCCATAGAAGCCTTAGCAATAGCAGCCATAGCCATAGCCATGGCGGCCATAGCAGCCATAGCAGTAGCCATAGCCATAGGCATAGCAGCCATAGCCGTAGCCATAGGAGCCATAGCCAAAACCATAGCAGCCGTATCCATAGCCATAGTAGCCATAGCCATAGCCATAGCAGATACAGACATAGCCATAGCCATAGCAGCCATAGCCATTGCCGTAGCCATAGCAGCCATAGCAATAGCCACAGCTGACATAGCCATAACCATAGCCATAGAAGGCATAGCTATATCCATAACAGTCACAGCCATGGTCACAGTAGACATACCCGCAGCCATAGCAGCCATAGCCATAGCCATAGCAGCCATAGCCATAGCAAGCATAGCCATAGCCATAACCATACCAGCCATAGACATAGCCATAGCCATAGCAGCCATAGCCATAGCCATAGCAGCCGTAGCCATAGCAAACATAGCCATAGCCATAGCCATACCAGCCATAGACATAGCCATAGACATAGCCATAGCCATATCAGTCATAGCCATAGCGATAGCCATAGAAGCCATAGCCATAGAAGACATAGCCATAGAAGCCTTAGCAATAGCAGCCATAGCCATAGCCATGGCGGCCATAGCAGCCATAGCCCTAGCCATAGCCATAGGCATAGCAGCCATAGCCATAGAAATAGAAGCCATAGCCAAAACCATAGCAGCCGTATCCATAGCCATAGTAGCCATAGCCATAGCCATAGCAGATGCAGACATAGCCATAGCCATAGCAGCCATAGCCATTGCCGTAGCCATAGCAGCCATAGCAATAGCCACAGCTGACATAGCCATAACCATAGCCATAGCAGGCATAGCCATATCCATAGCAGTCACAGCCATGGTCACAGTAGACATACCCGCAGCCATAGCAGCCATAGCCATAGCCATAGCTATATCAGCCATAGCCATAGCCATAGCCATAGCAGCCATAGCCATAGCAAACATAGCCATAGCCATAGCCATACCAGCCATAGACATAGCCATAGCCATAGCAGCCATAGCCATAGTCATAGTCATAGCAGCCATAGCCATAGCCATAGCAGCCATTGCCATTGTCATGGCGGCCATAGCCATGGCCATAGCAGCCATAGCCATAGCCATAGCAGCCATAGCCATAGTCATAGCCATAGCAGCCATAGCCATAGCCATAGCAGCCATAGCCATAGCAGCCATAGCCATAGCCATAGCAGCCATAGCCATAACCACAGCCATAGCTGCCATAGCCATAGCTACAGCAGCAATAGCCATGGCCAAAGCCATAGCATCCATAGCCATAGCAGACGTAGCCGTAGCCGGAGCCATAGCAGCCATAGCCATAGCCATGGCGCCTATGGCAGACATAGACGTACCCATAGCCATAGCCATAGCAGCGGTAGCCATAGTCATAGCAGCCATAGCCATAACCACAGCCATAGCTGCCACAGCCATAGCCATAGCAGCCATAGCCATGGCCAAAGACATAGCAGCCATAGACATAGACATAGCCATAGCCACAGCAGCCAATGCCATAGCCATAGCCATAGCAGCTATAGCCATAGCCAAAGCAGCCAACGCCAAAGCCATAGCAGCCATAGCCATAGCAGACATAGCCATAACCATAGCCATGACTGACATAGCCATAGCTATAGCCATAGCAGCCATAGCCATAGCCATAGCAGCCATAGCCATAGCCATGGCGGCCATAGCAGCCATAGCCGTAGCCATAGCCATAGCCATAGCAGCCACAGCTATATGCAAAGAAGCCACAAACTTAGCCATAGCCATAGCAGACATAGACATAGCCATAGCCATAGCAGCCATAGACATAGCCATAGCCATTGCAGCCATAGCCATAGCCATAGCCATAGCAGCCATAGCCATAGCCATAGCAGCCATAGGCATAGCCATGGCGGCCATAGCAGCCATAGCCGTAGCCATAGAAGCCATAGCCAAAACAATAGCAGCCGTATCCATAGCCGTAGTAGCCATAGCCATAGCCATAGCAGATACAGCCATAGCCATAGCCATAGCAGCCACACTCATTGCCGTAGCCATAGCAGCCATAGCAATAGCCACAGCAGACATAGCCATAACCATAGCCATAGCAGGCATAGCCATATCCATAGCAGCCACAGCCATGGTCACAGTAGACATACCCGCAGCCATAGCAGCCATAGCCATAGCCATAGCTAAAGCAGACATAGCCATAGCCATAGCCATAGCAGCCATAGCCATAGCAAACATAGCCATAGCCATAGCCATACCAGCCATAGACATAGCCATAGCCATAGCAGCCATAGACATAGCCAGAGCCATTGCAGCCATAGCCATAGCCATAGCCATAGCAGCCATATCCATAGCCATAGCAGCCATAGCCATAGCCATGGCGGCCATAGCAGCCATAGCCGTAGCCATAGCCATAGGCATAGCAGCCATAGCCATAGCCATAGAGGCCATAGCCAAAACCATAGCAGCCGTATCCATAGCCGTAGTAGCCATAGCCATAGCCATAGCAGATACAGCCATAGCCATAGCCATAGCAGACATAGCCATAGCCATAGCAGCCATAGCCATAGCCATAGCAGATATAGCCATAGCCATAGCCATGGCGGCCATAGCCATAGCCATGGCGGCCATAGCCATAGCCATAGCCATAGCTGTAGCCATAGCCACCATAGCCATAGCCAAAGCAGCCATAGCCATAGCCATAGCCACGGTAGACATAGCCATAGCCATAGCCATAGCAGCCATGGGCATAACCATAGCAGCCACAGCCATAGCCATAGCCATAGTAGCCTTAGCCATAGCCATAGCCATAGCAGCATTAGCCAGAGACATGGCAGCCATAGCCATAGCCATAGCCATAGCGGCCATAGCTATATCCAGAGCAGCCATAGCGACAGCCATAGCTGCCGTAGCCATAGCCATAGCCATAGCAGCCATAGCTATATCCATAGTAGACAGTGCCATAGCCATAGCCATAGCAGCCATGGCCAAAGCCATAGCATCCATAGCCATAGCAGACGCAGCCGTAGCCATAGCCATAGCAGCCATAGCCATAGCCATGGCGCCTATGGCAGACATAGACGTAGCCATAGCCATAGCCATAGCAGCTATAGCCATAGCCAAAGCAGCCATCGCCAAAGCCATAGCAGCCATAGCCATAGCAGACATAGCCATAACCATAGCCATAACTGACATAGCCATAGCTATAGCAACCATAGCCATAGCCATGGCGGCCATAGCAGACATAGCCGTAGCCATAGCCATAGCCATAGCAGCCATAGCTATATCCAAAGCAGCCACACACTTAGCCATAGCCATAGCAGCCATAGACACAGCCATAGCCATAGCAGCCATAGACATAGCCATAGCCATTGCAGCCATAGCCACAGCCATAGCCATGGCAGCCATAGCCATAGCCATAGCAGCCATAGCCATAACCATGGCGGCCATTGCAGCCATAGCCGTAGCCATAGCCATAGGCATAGCAGCCATAGCCATAGCCATAGAAGCCATAGCCAAAACCATAGCAGCCGTATCCATAGCCGTAGTAGCCATAGCCATAGCCATAGCAGATACAGCCATAGCCATAGCCATAGCAGCCACAGTCATTGCCGTAGCCATAGCAGCCATAGCCATAGCCATGGTGGCCCGAGCAGACATAGCCGTAACCATAGCAATAGCAGCCACGCCATAGCCATAGCAGCCATAGCCACAGCCAGAGCAGTTATAGCCATAGCCATAGCCATAGCAGCCATAGTCATAGCCATAGCAGAGATATCCATAGCCATAGCAGCCATAGCCACAGCCGTAGCAGCCATAGGCATAGCCATAGCAGCCATAGCCATAGCCATAGCAGCCATAGCCATAGCCATAGCAGCGATAGCGATAGCCATAGCAGCCGTAGGCATAGCCACAGCCATAGCAGCCATTGCTGTATCCATAGCAGCCACACACATAGCCATAGCCATAGTAGACTTCGACATAGCCGTAGCCATATCAGCCATTGCCATAGCCATAGCCATAGCAGCTATAGCCATAGCCAAACCAGCCATAGCCATAGCAATAGCAGCCATAGCCATTGTCATGGCGGCCATAGCCATAGCCATAGCAACCGTAGCCATAGCCATGGTGGCCCTTGCAGCCATAGTCGTTGCCATAGCCATAGCCATAGCAGCCATGGCCATAGCCATGGCGGCCATAGCAGCCATAGCCGTAGCCATAGCCATAACCATAGCAGCCGTATCTATAGCCACAGCAGACATAGCCATAACCATAGCCATAGCAGCCCTAGCCATATCCATAGGAGCAACAGCCATGGTCATAGTAGACATACCCGTAGCTACAGCAGCCATAGCCATAGCGATGGTCATAGAAGCCATAGCCATAGGAGCCACAGCCATAGCTCCCATAGCCATAGCCATGGCGGCCATTGCAGCCATAGCCATAGCCATAGCAGCCGTAGCCATAGCAAACATAGCCATAGCCATAGCCATACCAGCCATAGACATAGCCATAGACATAGCCATAGCCATATCAGTCATAGCCATAGCGATAGCCATAGAAGCCATAGCCATAGCCATAGCTATAGCAGCCATAGCCATAGCCATAGCCATAGCAGCCATAGCCATAGCAAACATAGCCATAGCCATAGCCATACCAGCCATAGACATAGCCATAGCCATAGCAGCCATAGCCATAGTCATAGCCATAGCAGCCATAGCCATAGCCATAGCAGCCGTAGCCATAGCAAACATAGCCATAGCCATAGCCATACCAGCCATAGACATAGCCATAGACATAGCCATAGCCATATCAGTCATAGCCATAGCGATAGCCATAGAAGCCATAGCCATAGAAGACATAGCCATAGAAGCCTTAGCAATAGCAGCCATAACCATAGCCATAGCAGCCATAGCTATATCCAAAGCAGCCACACACTTAGCCATAGCCATAGCAGCCATAGACATAGCCATAGCCATTGCAGCCATAGGCAGAGCCATAGCCATAGCAGCCATAGCCATAGCCATAGCAGCCGTATCCATAGCCATAGTAGCCATAGCCATAGAAGCCATAGCCATAGCCATAGCCATAGCCACAGCCATAGCAGCCATAGCCATAGCAATAGCCATAGCAGCTATAGCCATAGCCATAACAGCCTTAGCCATAGCCATAGCAGCCGCAGCCATAGCCATAGCCATAGCAGCCATGGCTATAGCCATGGCGGCCATAGCAGCCATAGCCGTAGCCATAGCCATAACCATAGCAGTCACATCTATAGCAACAGCAGACATAGCCATAACCATAGCCATAGCAGCCATATCCATAGCCAAAGCAGCCATAGCCATAGCCATAGCAGCCATAGCCATAGCCATAGCAGCCATAGCCATAGCCATAGCAGCCATGGACATAGCCATGGCGGCCATAACAGCCATAGCCGTAGGCATAGCCATAACCATAGCAGCCATAGCCATAGCCACAGCAGACATAGCCATAACCATAGGCATAGCAGCCATAGCCACATCCATAGCCGCCACAGCCATGGTCAGAGTAGACATACCCGCAGCCATATCAGCCATAGACATAGCCATAGCTATATCAGCCATAGCCATAGCCATAGACATAGCAGCCATAGCCATAGAAAACATAGCCATAGCCATAGCCATACCAGCCATAGACATAGCCATAGCCATAGCAGCCACAGCCATAGTCATAGCCATAGCAGCCATAGCCATAGCCATAGCAGCCGTAGCCATAGCAAACATAGCCATAGCCATAGCCATACCAGCCATAGACATAGCCTTAGCCATAGCAGCCATAGCCATAGTCAGAGCCATAGCAGCCATAGCAATAGCCATAGCAGCCGTAGGCATAGCCACAGCCATAGAAGTCATAGCTATATCCATAGCAGACACACACATAGCCATAGCCATAGCAGCCATAGACATAGCCATAGCCATAGCAGCCAATGCCATAGCCATAGCCATAGCAGCGTTAGACATAGCGATAGCCATAGCAGCCTTAACCATTAACACAGCCATAACAGCCATAGACATAGCCATAGCCATAGCAGCCATAGCCATAGCAGCCGCAGCCATAGCCATAGCCAAAGCAGCCATAGCCATTGCCATAGCAGCCTTAGCCATAGCCATAGCCATAGCAGCCATAGCCATTGCCGTAGCCATAGCAGCCATAGCAATAGCCATAGCTGACATAGCCATAACCATAGCCATAGCAGGCATAGCCATATCCATAGCAGCCACAGCCATGGTCACAGTAGACATACCCGCAGCCATAGCAGCCATAGCCATAGCCATAGCTATAGCAGCCATAGCCATAGCCATAGCCATAGCAGCCATAGCCATAGCAAACATAGCCATAGCCATAGCCATACCAGCCATAGACATAGCCATAGCCATAGCAGCCATAGCCATAGTCGTAGCAATAGCAGCCATAGCCATAGCCATAGCAGCCGTAGCCATAGCAAACATAGCCATAGCCATAGCCATACCAGCCATAGACATAGCCATAGCCATAGCAGCCATAGCCATAGTCATAGCCATAGCAGCCATAGCCATAGCCATAGCAGCAATAGCCATAGCAGCCGCAGCCATAGCCATAGCCATAGCAGCCATTGCCACAGCCATGGCGGCCATAGCAGCCATAGCCATAGCCAAAGCCATAGCCATAGCCATAGCCATAGCAACCATAGCCATTGCAATAGCAGCCATAGCCATAGCCATAGCAGCCATAGCCATAGCGATGGCCATAGCGGCCATAGACATAGCCATAGCCATTGCAGCCATGTCAGTAGACATAGCAGCTATAGCCATAGCCATAGCATTCATAGCCATAGCGATAGCCATAGAAGCCATAGCCAAAACCATAGCAGCCGTATCCATAGCAATAGTAGCCATAGCCATAGCCATAGCAGACACAGCCATAGCCATAGCCATAGCAGCCATAGCCATAGCCATAGCAGCCATAACCACAGCCATGGTGGCCCGAGCAGCCATAGCCGTAGCCATAGCCATAGCCATAGCCATAGCAGCCATAGCGATAGCCATAGCAGCCATAGCGATAGCCATAGCAGCCGTAGGCATAGCCACAGCCATAGAAGTCATAGCTATATCCAAAGCAGACACACACATAGCCATAGCCATAGCAGCCATAGACATAGCCATAGCCATAGCAGCCAATGCCATAGCCATAGCCATAGCAGCCTTAGACATAGCCATAGCCATAGCAGCCTTAACCATAAACACAGCCATAACAGCCCTAGCCATAGCCATAGCCATAGCAGCCATAGCCATAGCAGCCTTAACCATAAACACAGCCTTAACAGCCATAGCCATAGCCATAGCCATAGCAGCCATAGCCATAGCAGCCGCATCCATAGCCATAGCCAAAGCAGCCATAGCCATTGCCATAGCAGCCTTAGCCATAGCCATAGCCATAGCAGACATAGCCATAGCCATAGCCATAGCAGCCTTAGACATAGCCATAGCCTTAGCAGCCATAGCCATAGCCACAGCCATAGCAGCCATAGCCATAGCCATAGCAGCCATAGCCATAGCCATAGGCATAGCAGCCTTAGCCATAGCCATAGCCATAGCAGGCATACCCATAGCCATAGCAACCATAGCCATACAATAGCCATAGCCATAACCATAGCAACCATAGCCATAGCCATATCAGCCATTGCCAGAGCCATAGCAGCTATAGCCATAGCCATAGCAGCCATAGCCGTAGGCATGGCGGCCATAGCAGCCATAGCCGTAGCCATAGCCATAGCCACAGCAGCAACAGACATAGCCATAGAAGCCATAGCCATAACCATAGCAGCCATAGCAGCCATACCCGTAGCCATAGCCATAGCCATAGCAGACATAGACATAGCCATAGCAGCCATAGCCATAGCAATAGCAGACATAGCCATAGCCATAGCCATGTCGGCCATAGCCATAGCCATAGCCATAGCTGTAGCCATAGCAACCATAGCCATAGCCAAAGCAGCCATAGCCATAGCCATAGCCATGGTTGACATAGCCATAGACATAGCCATAGCAGCCATGGGCATAGCCATAGCAGCCACAGCCATAGCCATAGCCATAGTAGCCTTAGCCATAGCCATAGCCATAGCAGCATTAGCCAGAGACATAGCAGCCATAGCCATAGCCATAGCCATAGCAGCCATAGCGATAGCCATAGCATCCATAGCGATAGCCATAGCAGCCGTAGGCATAGCCACAGCCATAGAAGTCATAGCTATATCCATAGCAGACACACACATAGCCATAGCCATAGCAGCCAATGCCATAGCCATAGCCATAGCAGCGTTAGACATAGCCTTAGCCATAGCAGCCTTAACCATTAACACAGCCATAACAGGCATAGCCATAGCCATAGCCATAGCAGCCATAGCTATAGCAGCCGCAGCCATAGCCACAGCCAAAGCAGCCATAGCCATTGCCATAGCAGCCTTAGCCATAGCCATAGCCATAGCAGACATAGCCATAGCCATAGCCATAGCAGCCATAGCCATAGCCACAGCCATAGCAGCCATAGCCATAGCCATAGCAACCATAGCCATAGCCATAGCCATAGCAGCCTTAGCCATAGCCATAGCCATAGCAGGCATAGCCATAGCCATAGCAACCATAGCCATACAATAGCCATAGCCATAACCATAGCAACCATAGCCATAGCCATAGCAGCCATTGCCACAGCCATAGCAGCTATAGACATAGCCATAGCAGCCATAGCCATAGGCATAGCATCCAGAGCTAGAGCCACAGCAGCAGTAACCATAGCCATAGCCTTAGCAGCCATAGCCACAGCCATACCAGCCATATCCATAGCCATAGCTGCCATAGCCATATCCATAGCAGCCATAGCCATAGCCATAGCAGCCATAGCGATAGCCATAGCAACAGTAGCCATAGCCATAGCCATAGCAGCCATAGCTATGTCCATAGCAGCCACAGACATAGCCATAGCCATTGCCATAGCCATAGCAGCCTTAGCCATAGCCATAGCCATAGCAGCCATAGCCATAGCCATAGCCATAGCCATAGCAACCATAGCCATACAATAGACATAGCCATAGCCATAGCAGCCAATGCCATAGCCATAGCCATAGCAGCGTTAGACATAGCCTTAGCCATAGCAGCCTTAACCATTAACACAGCCATAACAGGCATAGCCATAGCCATAGCCATAGCAGCCATAGCTATAGCAGCCGCAGCCATAGCCACAGCCAAAGCAGCCACAGCCATTGCCATAGCAGCCTTAGCCATAGCCATAGCCATAGCAGACATAGCCATAGCCATAGCCATAGCAGCCATAGCCATAGCCACAGCCATAGCAGCCATAGCCATAGCCATAGCAACCATAGCCATAACCATAGGAATAGCAGCCTTAGCCATAGCCATAGCCATAGCAGGCATAGCCATAGCCATAGCAACCATAGCCATACAATAGCCATAGCCATAACCATAGCAACCATAGCCATAGCCATAGCAGCCATTGCCACAGCCATAGCAGCTATAGACATAGCCATAGCAGCCATAGCCATAGGCATAGCATCCAGAGCTAGAGCCACAGCAGCAGTAACCATAGCCATAGCCTTAGCAGCCATAGCCACAGCCATACCAGTCATATCCATAGCCATAGCTGCCATAGCCATATCCATAGCAGCCATAGCCATAGCCATAGCAGCCATAGCGATAGCCATAGCAACAGTAGCCAGAGCCATAGCCATAGCAGCCATAGCTATGTCCATAGCAGCCACAGACATAGCCATAGCCATTGCCATAGCCATAGCAGCCTTAGCCATAGCCATAGCCATAGCAGCCATAGCCATAGCCATAGCCATAGCCATAGCAACCATAGCCATACAATAGCCATAGCCATAACCATAGCAACCATAGCCATAGCCATAGCAGCCATTGCCACAGCCATAGCAGCTATAGCCATAGACATAGCAGCCACAGCCATAGCCATAGCAGCCAGTGCCAGAGCCACAGCAGCCCGAGCCATAGCCATATCCATAGCAACCATAGCCATAGCCATAGCAGCCATTGCCATAGTCATAGCCATAGCAGCCATAGCCATAGCCATAGCAGCCGTAGCCATAGCAAACATAGCCATAGCCATAGCCATACCAGCCATAGACGTAGCCATAGCCATAGCAGCCATAGCCATAGCCGTAGCCATAGCAGCCATAGACATAGCCATGGCGGCCATTGCAGCCATAGCCCTAGACAAAGCCAAAGCCATAGCTGCCATTGCCATAGCCATAACAGCCATAGACATAACCATAGCCATAGCCAGAGCCATAGCAGCCATAGCCATAGCAGCCATAGACATGGTCATAGTAGACATACCAGCAGCTAGAGCAGCTATAGCCATAGCCACAGCCATAGCAGCCATAGCCATGACCGTAGCAGCCATAGCCATTGTCATGGCGGCCATAGCCATGGCCATAGCAGCCATAGCCATAGCCACAGCAGCCATAGCCATTGCCACAGCAGCCATAGCCATAGCCATAGCAGTTATAGCCATAGACATAGCCATAGCAGTCATAGCCATAGCGATAGCCATAGAAGCCATAGCCATAGCCATAGCAGCCATAGCCATAACCATAGCAGACACAGCCATAGCCATATCCATAGCAGCCATAGCCATAATAGGCATAGCCATAGCAGGCATAGCTATTTCCATAGCAGCCACAGACATAGCCATAGCCATTGCCATAGCCATAGCAGCCTTAGACATAGCCATAGCCATAGCAGCCATAGCCATAGCCATAGCCATAGCAGCCATAGACGTAGCCATAGCCATAGCCATAGCAGCCATAGCCATGGCCATAGCAGCCATAGCCATGGCCATAGCAGCCATAGCCATGGTCATACTAGACACAGCCGTCGCCATAGTAGCCATATTCATAGCCATAGGCATAGCAGCTGTAGCCATAGCCATTACAGCCATAGCCATAGCCGTAGCGATAACAGATATAGCTATAGCGATAGCCATAGAAGCCATAGCCATAGAAGCCATGGCCATAGCAGCCATAGCCATAGCCATGGCGGCCATAGCCATAGCCAAAGTCATAGCCATAGCAGCCGTATCCATAGCCATAGTAGCCATAGCCATAGCCATAGGCATAGCAGCCATAGCCATAGCCATAGCAGCCATAGCCATAAACATAGCCATAGCAGCAATAGCCATAGCGATAGCCATAGAAGCCATAGCCATAGCCATAGCAGCCATAGCCATAACCATAGCAGACACAGCCATAGTCATAGCCATAGCAGCCATAGCCATAATAGGCATAGCCATAGCAGCTATAGCCATAGCCACATACATAGCAATAGACATAGCCATTGCAGCCATAGCCATAGCCATAGCCATATCAGTCATAGCCATAGCGATAGCCATAGAAGCCATAGCCATAGAAGCCATAGCCATAGAAGCCATAGCCATAGCAGCCATAGCCATAGCCATGGCGGCCATAGCAGCCATAGCCGTAGCCATAGCCATAGGCATAGCAGCCATAGCCATAGCCATAGCCAGAGAAGCCATAGCCAAAGCCATAGCAGCCGTATCCATAGCCATAGTAGCCATAGCCATAGCCATAGCAGCCATAGCCATTGCCGTAACCATAGCAGCCATAGCAATAGCCACAGCTGACATAGCCATAACAATAGCCATAGCAGGCATAGCCATATCCATAGCAGCCACAGCCATGGTCACAGTAGACATACCCGCAGCCATAGCAGCCATAGCCATAGCCATAGCTATAGCAGCCATAGCCATAGCCATAGCCATAGCAGCCATAGCCATAGCAAACATAGACATAGCCATAGCCATACCAGCCATAGACATAGCCATAGCCATAGCAGCCATAGCCATAGTCATAGCCATAGCAGCCATAGCCATAGCCATAGCAGCCGTAGCCATAGCAAACATAGCCATAGCCATAGCCGTACCAGCCATAGACATAGCCATAGCCATAGCAGCCATAGCCATAGTCATAGCCATAGCAGCCATAGCCATAGCCATAGCAGCCATAGCCATAGCAGCCGCAGCCATAGCCATAGCCACAGCAGCCATTGCCACAGCCATGGCGGCCATAGCAGCCATAGCCGCAGCCTTAGCCATAGCCATAGCCATAGCAGCATTAGCCAGAGACATAGCAGCCATAGCCATAGCCATAGCCATAGCAGCCATAGCGATAGCCATAGCAGCCATAGCGATAGCCATAGCAGCCATAGCGATAGCCATAGCAACAGTAGCAATAGCCATAGCCATGGCAGCCATAGCTATGTCCATAGCAGCCACAGACATAGCCATAGCCATTGCCATAGCCATAGCAGCCTTAGCCATAGCCATAGCCATAGCAGCCATAGCCATAGCCACAGCCATAGCAACCATAGCCACAGCCGTAGCAGCCATAGGCATAGCCATAGCAGCCATAGCCATAGCCATAGCAGCCAGTGCCAGAGCCACAGCAGCCGCAGCCATATCCATAGCCTTAGCAGCCATAGCCATAGCCATAGCAGAGATATCTATAGCCATAGCAGCCATAGCCATATCCATAGAAACCATAGCCATAGCCATAGCAGCAATTGCCATAGTCATAGCCATAGCAGCCATATCCATAGCCATAGCAGCCGTAGCCATAGCAAACATAGCCATAGCCATAGCCATACCAGCCATAGACGTAGCCATAGCCATAGCAGCCATAGCCACAGCCGTAGCCATAGCAGCCATAGACATAGCCATGGCGGCCATAGCAGCCATAGCCCTAGATAAAGCCAAAGCCATAGCTGCAATTGCCATAGCCATAACAGCCATAGACATAAACATAGCCATAGCCAGAGCCATAGCAGCCATAGCCATAGCAGCCATAGACATGGTCATAGTAGACATACCAGCAGCTAGAGCAGCTATAGCCATAGCCACAGCCATAGCAGCCATAGCCATGACCGTAGCAGTCATAGCCATACCGATAGCCATAGAAGCCATAGTCATTGAAGCCATAGCCATAGCAGCCATAGCCATAGCCATAGCCATAGCAGCCATAGCCATAGCCATGGTGGCCCGAGCAGCCATACTCGTAGCCTTAACCATAGCCATAGCAGCCATGCCATAGCCATAGCAGCCATAGCCATAGCAGCCATAGACATGGTCATAGTAGACATACCAGCAGCTAGAGCAGCTATAGCCATAGCCACAGCCATAGCAGCCATAGCCATGACCGTAGCAGCCATAGCCATTGTCATGGCGGCCATAGCCATGGCCATAGCAGCCATAGCCATAGCCACAGCAGCCATAGCCATTGCCACAGCAGCCATAGCCATAGCCATAGCAGTTATAGCCATAGACATAACCATAGCAGTCATAGCCATAGCGATAGCCATAGAAGCCATAGCCATATCCATAGCAGCCGTAGCCATAACCATAGCAGACACAGCCATAGCCATATCCATAGCAGCCATAGCCATAATAGGCATAGCCATAGCAGGCATAGCTATATCCATAGCAGCCACAGACATAGCCATAGCCATTGCCATAGCCATAGCAGCCTTAGACATAGCCATAGCCATAGCAGCCATAGCCATAGCCATAGCCATAGCAGCCATAGACGTAGCCATAGCCATAGCCATAGCAGCCATAGCCATGGCCATAGCAGCCATAGCCATGGCCATAGCAGCCATAGCCATGGTCATACTAGACACAGCCGTCGCCATAGTAGCCATATTCATAGCCATAGGCATAGCAGCTGTAGCCATAGCCATTAAAGCCATAGCCATAGCCGTAGCGATAACAGATATAGCTATAGCGATAGCCATAGAAGCCATAGCCATAGAAGCCATGGCCATAGCAGCCATAGCCATAGCCATGGCGGCCATAGCCATAGCCAAAGTCATAGCCATAGCAGCCGTATCCATAGCCATAGTAGCCATAGCCATAGCCATAGGCATAGCAGCCATAGCCATAGCCATAGCAGCCATAGCCATAGCCATAGCCATAGCAGCAATAGCCATAGCGATAGCCATAGAAGCCATAGCCATAGCCATAGCAGCCATAGCCATAACCATAGCAGACACAGCCATAGTCATAGCCATAGCAGCCATAGCCATAATAGGCATAGCCATAGCAGCTATAGCCATAGCCACATACATAGCAATAGACATAGCCATTGCAGCCATAGCCATAGCCATAGCCATATCAGTCATAGCCATAGCGATAGCCATAGAAGCCATAGCCATAGAAGCCATAGCCATAGAAGCCATAGCCATAGCAGCCATAGCCATAGCCATGGCGGCCATAGCAGCCATAGCCGTAGCCATAGCCATAGGCATAGCAGCCATAGCCATAGCCATAGCCAGAGAAGCCATAGCCAAAGCCATAGCAGCCGTATCAATAGCCATAGTAGCCATAGCCATAGCCATAGCAGATACAGACATAGCCATAGCCATAGCAGCCATAGCCATTGCCGTAACCATAGCAGCCATAGCAATAGCCACAGCTGACATAGCCATAACAATAGCCATAGCAGGCATAGCCATATCCATAGCAGCCACAGCCATGGTCACAGTAGACATACCCGCAGCCATAGCAGCCATAGCCATAGCCATAGCTATAGCAGCCATAGCCATAGCCATAGCCATAGCAGCCATAGCCATAGCAAACATAGACATAGCCATAGCCATACCAGCCATAGACATAGCCATAGCCATAGCAGCCATAGCCATAGTCATAGCCATAGCAGCCATAGCCATAGCCATAGCAGCCGTAGCCATAGCAAACATAGCCATAGCCATAGCCATACCAGCCATAGACATAGCCATAGCCATAGCAGCCATAGCCATAGTCATAGCCATAGCAGCCATAGCCATAGCCATAGCAGCCATAGCCATAGCAGCCGCAGCCATAGCCATAGCCACAGCAGCCATTGCCACAGCCATTTGCGGCCATAGCAGCCATAGCCGCAGCCTTAGCCATAGCCATAGCCATAGCAGCATTAGCCAGAGACATAGCAGCCATAGCCATAGCCATAGCCATAGCAGCCATAGCGATAGCCATAGCAGCCATAGCGATAGCCATAGCAGCCGTAGGCATAGCCACAGCCATAGAAGTCATAGCTATATCCATAGCAGACACACACATAGCCATAGCCATAGCAGCCATAGACATAGCCATAGCCATAGCAGCCAATGCCATAGCCATAGCCATAGCAGCGTTAGACATAGCCATAGCCATAGCAGCCTTAACCAATAACGCAGCCATAACAGCCATAGCCATAGCCATAGCAGCCATAGCCATAGCCATAGCAGCCAGTGCTAGAGCCACAGCAGCCGCAGCCATATCCATAGCCTTAGCAGCCATAGCCATAGCCATAGCAGAGATATCTATAGCCATAGCAGCCATAGCCATATCCATAGCAACCATAGCCATAGCCATAGCAGCCATTGCCACAGCCATAGCAGCTATAGCCATAGACATAGCAGCCATAGCCATAGCCATAGCAGCCAGTGCCAGAGCCACAGCAGCCGCAGCCATATCCATAGCCTTAGCAGCCATAGCCATAGCCATAGCAGAGATATCTATAGCCACAGCAGCCATAGCCATATCCATAGCAACCATAGCCATAGCCATAGCAGCCATTGCCATAGTCATAGCCATAGCAGCCATAGCCATAGCCATAGCAGCCGTAGCCATAGCAAACATAGCCATAGCCATAGCCATACCAGCCATAGACGTAGCCATAGCCATAGCAGCCATAGCCACAGCCGTAGCCATAGCAGCCATAGACATAGCCATGGCGGCCATAGCAGCCATAGCCCTAGATAAAGCCAAAGCCATAGCTGCAATTGCCATAGCCATAACAGCCATAGACACAACCATAGCCATAGCCAGAGCCATAGCAGCCATAGCCATAGCAGCCATAGACATGGTCATAGTAGACATTCCAGCAGCTAGAGCAGCTATAGCCATAGCCACAGCCATAGCAGCCATAGCCATGACCGTAGCAGCCATAGCCATACCGATAGCCAAAGAAGCCATAGTCACTGAAGCCATAGCCATAGCAGCCATAGCCATAGCCATAGCCATAGCCATGGTGGCCCGAGCAGCCATAGTCGTAGCCATAGCCATAGCCATAGCAGCCATGCCATAGCCATAGCAGCCATAGCCATAACCATAGCAGTCATAGCCATAGCGATATCCATACAAGCCACAGCTATTAAGGCATAGCCTTAGCAGCCATAGCAATAGCCATAGCAGCTATAGCCATTGCCACAGTCATAGCCGTAGCAGCCGTATCCAGAGCCATAGTAGCCATAGCCATAGAAGCCATAGACAAAGCCATAGCCATGGCAGCCATAGTCATAGCCATAGCCATTGCAGCCATAGGCAGAGCCATACTCATAGCAGCCATAGCCAAAGCCAAAGCAGCCATAGCCATAGCAGCCGCAACCATAGCCATAGCAGCCGTATCCATAGCCATAGTAGCCATAGGCATAGAAGCCATGGCCATAGCCATAGCCATAGCCACAGCCATAGCAGCCATAGCCATAGCAATAGCCATAGCAGCTATAGCCATAGCCATAAAAGCCTTAGCCATAGCCATAGCAGCCGCAGCCATAGCCATAGCCATAGCAGCCATAGCTATAGCCATGGCGGCCATAGCAGCCATAGCCGTAGCCATAGCCATAACCATAGCAGTCACATCTATAGCAACAGCAGACATAGCCATAACCATAGCCATAGCAGCCATATCCATAGCCATAGCAGCCATAGCCATAGCCATAGCAGCCATAGCCATAGCCATAGCAGCCATAGCCATAGCCATAGCAGCCATGGACATAGCCATGGCGGCCATAGCAGCCATAGCCGTAGGCATAGCCATAACCATAGCAGCCATAGCCATAGCCACAGCAGACATAGCCATAACCATAGGCATAGCAGCCATAGCCACATCCATAGCCGCCACAGCCATGGTCATAGTAGACATACCCGCAGCCATAGCAGACATAGACATAGCCATAGCTATATCGGCCATAGCCATAGCCATAGACATAGCAGCCATAGCCATAGCAACCATAGCCTTAGCCATAGCCATACCAGCCATAGACATAGCCATAGCCATAGCAGCCATAGCCATAGTCATAGCCATAGCAGCCATAGCCATAGCCATAGCAGCCGTAGCCATAGCAAACATAGCCATAGCCATAGCCATACCAGCCATAGACATAGCCTTAGCCATAGCAGCCATAGCCATAGTCAGAGCCATAGCAGCCATAGCCATAGCCATAGCAGCCATAGCCATAGTCATAGCAGCCATTGCCACAGCCATGGCGGCCATAGCAGCCATAGCCGTGGCCATAGCCATAGCCATAGCAGCCATAGCCATAGCAAACATAGCCATAGCCATAGCCATACCATCCATAGACATAGCCATAGCCATAGCAGCCATAGCCATAGTCATAGCCATAGCAGCCATAGCCATAGCCATAGCAGCCGTAGCCATAGCAAACATAGCCATAGCCATAGCCATACCAGCCATAGACATAGCCATAGCCATAGCAGCCATTGCCATAGTCTTAGCCATAGCAGCCATAGCCATAGCCATAGCAGCCATAGCCATAGCAGCCGCAGCCATAGCCATAGCCACAGCAGCCATTGCCACAGCCATGGCGGCTATAGCAGCCATAGCCGCAGCCTTAGCCATAGCCATAGCCATAGCAGCCATAGCGATAGCCATAGCAGCCATAGCCATAGCCATAGCAGCCGTAGGCATAGGCACAGCCATAGCAGACATAGCCATAGCCAAAGCAGCCATAGTCATAGCAATAGCAGCCATAGCCACAGCTATAGTAGCCATAGCAATAGCAGCCATAGCCATAGCCATATCAGCCATAGCCATAGCCATAGCCATTGCAGAAATAGCCATAGCCACATCAGCCATAGCTATATCCATAGCAGCCAAAGCCATAGCCATAGCCATAGCAGCCATAGACATAGCCATAGCCACAGTAGCCAATGCCATAGCCATAGCAGCCATTGTCATAGCCATAGCCACAGCCATAGCAGCAATTGCCATAGCCATAGCCATAGCCATAGCAGCAATAGTCATAGCCAGAGCAGTCATCGGCATAGCCATAGCCATAGCAGTCATAGCCATAGCCATATCAGCCATAGCCATAGGTATAGCAGCCATAGCCGAAGCAGCCATAGCCATAGCCATAGCAGCCATAGCCGTAGCCATAGCAGCCATAGCCATAGCCATATCAGCCATAGCCATAGCCATAGCCATAGCAGCAATAGCCATAGCCATAGCAGACATAGCCACAGCCATAGCAGCTTTAGCCAAAGCCAAAGCATCCATAGCCATAGTCATAGCAGCCATAGCCATAGCCATAGCAGCTTTAGCCATAGCCAAAGCAGCCATTGCCATTGCCATAGCATCCATAGCCATAGCCATAGCAGCCATAGCCGTAGCCATAGCAGCCATAGCCATAGCCATAGCAATAGCCATAGCCATAGCCATAGCACGCATAGCGACAGCCATAGCAGCCGTAGCCATAGCCATAGCAGATAGACGCATTTGCAACAGCAACCATAGACATAGCCATCGCAGCCATAGCCATAGCCATAGCCACAGTAGCCATAGACACAGCCATAGCAGCAATAGCTAGAGCCATAGTCATAGCCATAGCAGCAACAGTCATAGCCACAGCAGCCATAGCAGCAATAGCCATAGCCATAACAGCCATAGCTATATCCATAGCAGCCATAGCTATATCCATAGCAGCCATAGACATAGCCATAGACATAGCAGCCATAGACATAGCCATAGACATAGCAGCCATAGACATAGCCATAGACATAGCAGCCATAGCCATAGCCATACCTGCTATTGTCATTGCCATAGCCATAGCCATAGCACCAATAGTCATAGCCATAGCAGCCCTAGCAGCCATAGCCATAGCCATAGCAGCCATAGCCATTGCCACTGCAGTAGCCATAGCAGCAATAGCCATAGGAATAGCAGCCATAGAAGCCATAGCCATAGCCATAGCAGTAGCCATAGCAGCAATAGCCATAGGCATAGCAGCCGTAGCAGACATAGCCATAGCCAAAGCAGCCATAGTCATAACCATAGCAGCCATAGCCATAGCCCTAGCAGCCGTAGCCATAGCAAACATAGCCATAGCCATAGCCATACCAGCCATAGACATAGCCATAGCCATAGCAGCCATTGCCATAGTCATAGCCATAGCAGCCATAGCCATAGCCATAGCAGCCATAGCCATAGCAGCCGCAGCCATAGCCATAGCCACAGCAGCCATTGCCACAGCCATGGCGGCTATAGCAGCCATAGCCGCAGCCTTAGCCATAGCCATAGCCATAGCAGCCATAGCGATAGCCATAGCAGCCATAGCCATAGCCATAGCAGCCGTAGGCATAGGCACAGCCATAGCAGACATAGCCATAGCCAAAGCAGCCATAGTCATAGCAATAGCAGCCATAGCCACAGCTATAGTAGCCATAGCAATAGCAGCCATAGCCATAGCCATATCAGCCATAGCCATAGCCATAGCCATTGCAGAAATAGCCATAGCCACATCAGCCATAGCTATATCCATAGCAGCCAAAGCCATAGCCATAGCCATAGCAGCCATAGACATAGCCATAGCCACAGTAGCCAATGCCATAGCCATAGCAGCCATTGTCATAGCCATAGCCACAGCCATAGCAGCAATTGCCATAGCCATAGCCATAGCCATAGCAGCAATAGTCATAGCCAGAGCAGTCATCGGCATAGCCATAGCCATAGCAGTCATAGCCATAGCCATATCAGCCATAGCCATAGGTATAGCAGCCATAGCCGAAGCAGCCATAGCCATAGCCATAGCAGCCATAGCCGTAGCCATAGCAGCCATAGCCATAGCCATATCAGCCATAGCCATAGCCATAGCCATAGCAGCAATAGCCATAGCCATAGCAGACATAGCCACAGCCATAGCAGCTTTAGCCAAAGCCAAAGCATCCATAGCCATAGTCATAGCAGCCATAGCCATAGCCATAGCAGCTTTAGCCATAGCCAAAGCAGCCATTGCCATTGCCATAGCATCCATAGCCATAGCCATAGCAGCCATAGCCGTAGCCATAGCAGCCATAGCCATAGCCATAGCAATAGCCATAGCCATAGCCATAGCACGCATAGCGACAGCCATAGCAGCCGTAGCCATAGCCATAGCAGATAGACGCATTTGCAACAGCAACCATAGACATAGCCATCGCAGCCATAGCCATAGCCATAGCCACAGTAGCCATAGACACAGCCATAGCAGCAATAGCTAGAGCCATAGTCATAGCCATAGCAGCAACAGTCATAGCCACAGCAGCCATAGCAGCAATAGCCATAGCCATAACAGCCATAGCTATATCCATAGCAGCCATAGCTATATCCATAGCAGCCATAGACATAGCCATAGACATAGCAGCCATAGACATAGCCATAGACATAGCAGCCATAGACATAGCCATAGACATAGCAGCCATAGCCATAGCCATACCTGCTATTGTCATTGCCATAGCCATAGCCATAGCACCAATAGTCATAGCCATAGCAGCCCTAGCAGCCATAGCCATAGCCATAGCAGCCATAGCCATTGCCACTGCAGTAGCCATAGCAGCAATAGCCATAGGAATAGCAGCCATAGAAGCCATAGCCATAGCCATAGCAGTAGCCATAGCAGCAATAGCCATAGGCATAGCAGCCATAGCAGACATAGCCATAGCCAAAGCAGCCATAGTCATAGCAATAGCAGCCATAGCCACAGCTATAGTAGCTATAGCCATAGCAGCCATAGCCATAGCCATATCAGCCATAGCCATAGCCATAGCCATTGCAGAAATAGCCATAGCCACATCAGCCATAGCTATATCCATAGCAGCCAATGCCATAGCCATAGCCATAGCAGCCATAGACATAGCCGTAGCCACAATAGCCAATGCCATAGCCATAGCCGTTATAGCCATAGCCGTAGCAGCCATAGGCATACCTATAACATAGATATAGCAGCCATTGCCATAGCCATAGCAGCCATTGTCATAGCCATAGCCACAGCCATAGCAGCAATTGCCATAGCCATAGCCATAGCCATAGCAGCAATAGTCATAGCCAGAGCAGTCATCGGCATAGACATAGCCATAGCAGTCATAGCCATAGCCATATCAGCCATAGCCATAGGTATAGCAGCCATAGCCGAAGCAGCCATAGCCATAGCCATAGCATCCATAGCCGTAGCCATAGCAGCCATAGCCGTAGCCATAGTAGCCGTAGCCATAACCATAGCAGCCATAGCCATATCCATTGGAGCCATAGCCATATCCATAGCATTAGCAGCCATAGCCATAGCTATAGCAGCCACTGCCATAGCTGCCATAGGCATAGCCATAGCAGCCGTAGCCATAGCAGCCATAGCCATAGCCATATCAGCCATAGCCATAGCCATAGCCATAGCAGCAATAGCCATAGCCATAGCAGACATAGCCACAGCCATAGCAGCTTTAGCCAAAGCCAAAGCATCCATAGCCATAGTCATAGCAGCCATAGCCATAGCCATAGCAGCTTTAGCCATAGCCAAAGCAGCCATAGCCATTGCCATAGCATCCATAGCCATAGCCATAGCAGCCGTAGCCGTAGCCATAGCAGCCATAGCCATAGCCATAGCAATAGCCATAGCCATAGCCATAGCACGCATAGCGACAGCCATAGCGGCAGTAGCCATAGCCATAGCAGATAGACGCATTAGCAACAGCAACCATAGACATAGCCATCGCAGCCATAGCCATAGCTATTGCCACTGTAGCCATAGCCACAGCCATAGCAGCAATAGCCATAGCCATAGTCATAGCCATAGCAGCAACAGTCATAGCCACAGCAGCCATAGCAGCAATAGCCATAGTGATAACAGCCATAGCTATATCCATAGCAGCCATAGCTATATCCATAGCAGCCATAGACATAGCCATAGCCATCGCAGCCATAGTCATAGCCATAGCCATAGCCATAGCAGCAATAGCAATAGCCATACAGCCATAGCAGCCATAGCCATAGCCATAGCAGCCATAGCCATAGCCTCAGCCATAGCAGACATAGCCATAGCCAAAGCAGCCATAGTCATAGCAATAGCAGCCATAGCCATAGCTATAGTAGCCATAGCCATAGCAGCCATAGCCATAGCCATATCAGCCATAGCCATAGCCATAGCCATTGCAGAAATAGCCATTGCCATAGCAGACATAGCCATAGACATAGCAGCTTTGGCCATAGTCATAGCAGACATAGCAGACATAGCCATAGCCATAGCAGCCATAGCCATAGCCATAGGACGCATAGCAACAGCCATAGCAGCCATAGCCATAGCCACAGCCATAGCAGCAATAGCCATAGCCATAGCAGACATAGCCATAGCCATAGCAGCTTTAGCCATAGCCAAAGCATCCATAGCCATAGTCATAGCAGGCATAGCCATAGCCATAGCAGCTTCAGCCATAGCCAAAGCAGCCAGAGCCATTTCCATAGCATCCATAGCCACAGCCATAGCAGCAATAGCCATAGCCGTAGCATTAGCATCCGTAGCCATAGCCAAAGCAGCCAATTCCATTGCCATAGCATCCGTAGCCATAACTATAGCAGCCATAGCCATAGCCATAGCAGCCATAGTCATAGCCATAGCACGCATAGCGACAGCCATAGCAGCCGTAGCCATAGCCATAGCAGCCATAGCCATAGCAATAGCACGCATTGCGATAACCATAGCAGCCGCAGCCATAGCCAAAGCAGCCGTAGCCATAGCCATATCAGCCATAGCCATAGCTATAGCAGCCATAGCCAAAGCAGCCATAGCCATAGCCACAGCAGCCATAGCCATAGCCACAGCCATAGCAGCCATAGCCACACCCATAGACATAGCAGCCATAGCTATATCCATAGCAGCCATAGCCATAGCCATAGCCATAGCAGCCATAGACATAGCCATAGCCACATTAGCCGATGCCATAGCCATAGCAGTTATAGCCATAGCCGCAGCAGCCATAGGCATGGCTATACCAGCCATAGACATAGCAGCCATAGCCATAGCCATAGGAGCCATTGTCATAGCCATAGCCATAGCCACAGCAGCCAATGCCATAGCCATAGCAGTTATAGCCATAGCCGTAGCAGCGATAGGCATAGCTATAGCAGCTATAGTCGTAGGCATAGCAGCAACAGCAATAGCCATAGCAGCCATAGCAGACATAGCCTTAGCCATAGCCAAAGTACCCATAGCCATAGCCATAGCCATAGCAGCCATAGCCACAGCCATATACATAGCAGCCATAGCCATAGCCATAGCCATAGCAGCCATAGACGTAGCCATAGCTGTTATAGCCACAGCCGCAGCAGCCATTGGCATAGCTATATCAGCCATAGACATAGCAGCCATAGCCATAGCCATAGCAGCCATTGTCATAGCCATAGCCATAGCCACTGCAGCCAATGCCATAGCAATAGCACGCATAGCGATAACCATAGCAGCCGCAGCCATAGCCGTAGCAGCCGTAGCCATAACCATAGCGTCCATAGACATAGCCATAGCAGCCACAGCCATAGCCATAGCAGCCATAGCCGTACACATCGCAGGCATAGCCATAGCAATAGCCATAGCCATAGCAGCAATAGCAATAGCCATAGCAGCCATAGCAGACATAGCCATAGCCTTAGCAGCCATATCCATAGCCATAGCACGCATAGCGACAGCCATAGCAGCCGTAGCCATTGCCATAGCAGCCATAGCCATAGCCATAGCAGCCATAGCCATTGCCATAGCAGCCATAGCCACAGCAATAGCACGCATAGCCATTGCCATAGCAGCCACAGCCCTAGCCATAGCAGCCGTAGCCATAGCCATAGAAGCCATAGCCTAGCCATAGCAGCCATAGCCGTAGCCATCGCAGGCATAGCCATAGCCATAGCCATAGGCATAGCAGCAATAGCAATAGCCATAGCAGCCATAGCAGCCATAGCCATAGCCAGAGCAGCCATAGTCATAGCCATAGCACGCATAGCGACAGCCATAGCAGCCGTATCCATAGCCATAGCAGCCATAGCCATTGCAATAGCACGCATAGCGATAACCATAGCAGCCGCAGCCATAGCCATAGCAGCCGTAGCCATATCCATATCAGCCATAGCCATAGCTATAGCAGCCATAGCCAAAGCAGCCATAGCCATAGGCACAGCAGCCATAGCCATAGCCACAGCCATAGCAGCCATAGCCACAGCCATAGACATAGCAGCCATAGCTATATCCATAGCAGCCATAGTCATAGCAATAGCAGCCATAGCCATAGCTATAGCAGCCATAGATATAGCAGCCATTGCCATAGCTGTAGCAGTAATAGTCATTGCCATAGCAGATTTAGATATAGCCAAAGCATCCATAGCCATAGCCATAGGAGCCATCGCCATATCCATAGGAGCAATAGCCATAGCCATAGCAGCCATAGCCGTAGCCATAGCAGCCATAGCCATAGCCATAGCAGTAGCCATAGCAGCAATAGCCATAGCCATAGCAGCCATAGCAGCCATAGTCATAGCCATAGCAGCCATAGCCGTAGCAATAGCACGCATAGCGATAACCTTAGCAGCCGCAGCCATAGCCATAGCAGCCGTTGCCATAGCCATTGCATCCATAGCCATAGCCATAGCAGCCATAGCCATAGCCATAGCAGCCATAGCCCTACCTATCGCAGGCATAGCCATAGCCATAGCCATAGCCATAGCAGCAATAGCAATAGCCTTAGCAGCCATAGCAGACATAGCCATAGCCTTAGCAGCCATAGCCATAGCCATAGCACGCATAGCGACAGCCATAGCAGCCGTAGCCATTGCCATAGCAGCCATAGGAATAGCCATATCAGCCATAGCCGTAGCCAAAGCATCCATAGCCATAGCCATAGCAGCTATAGCCATAGCCATATCAGCCATAGCCATAGCTATAGCAGCCATAGCCAAAGCAGCCATAGCCATAGCCATAGCAGCCATAGCCATAGCCATAGCAGCCATAGCCATAGCAATAGCACGCATAGCCATAGTCATAGCAGCCGCAGCCATAGCCATAGCAGCCGTAACCATAGCCATAGCAGCCATAGCTATTGCCATAGCAGCCATAGCCGTAGCCATCGCAGGCATAGCCATAGCCATAGCCATAGCCATAGCAGCAATACACAATAGCCATAGCAGCCATAGCAGCCATAGCCATAGCCATAGCAGCCATAGTCATAGCCATAGCACGCATAGCGACAGCCATAGCAGACGCAGCCATAGCCATAGCAGCCGTAGCCATAGCCATATCAGCCATAGCCATAGCGATAGCAGCCGTAACCATAGCCATAGCAGCCATAGCCATGGACATAGCAGCCATTGCCATGGCCATAGCAGCCATAGCCATATGTATAGGTACCATAGCCATATCAGCCATAGCCATAGCTATAGCAGCCATAGCCAAAGCATCCATAGCCATAACTATAGCAGCCATTCCCATAGCCACAGCCATAGCAGACATAGCCATAGCCAAAGCAGCCACAGTCATAGCAATAGCAGCCATAGCAATAGCTATAGTAGCCATAGCCATAGCAGCCATAGCCATAGCCATATCAGCCATAGCCATAGCCATAGCCATTGCAGCCATAGCCATAGCCGCAGCAGCCATAGCCATATGTATAGGTACCATAGCCATATCAGCCATAGCCATAGCTATAGCAGCCATAGCCAAAGCAGCCATAGCCATAGCTATGGCAGCCATAGCCATAGCCATAGCAGCCATAGCCGTAGCCGACGCAGCCATTTCCATACCCATAGCCATAGCCATAGCAGCAATAGTCATAGCCATAGCAGCCCTAGCAGCCATAGCCATAGCCATAGCAGCCATAGCCATAGCCATAGCAGTAGCCATAGCAGCAATAGCCATAGGCATAGCAGCCATAGAAGCCATAGCCATAGCCATGGCCATAGCCATAGCAGCAATAGCAATAGCCATACAGCCATAGCAGCCATAGCCATAGCCATAGCAGCCATAGCCATAGCCACAGCCATAGCAGACATAGCCATAGCCAAAGCAGCCATAGTCATAGCAATAGCTGCCATAGCCATAGCTATAGTAGCCATAGCCATAGCAGCCATAGCTACAGCCATATCAGCCATAGCCATAGCCATAGCCATTGCAGAAATAGACATAGCCACATCAGCCATAGCTATATCCATAGCAGCCAAAGCCATAGCCATGGCCATAGCAGCCATAGACATAGCCATAGCCACAGTAGCCAATGCCATAGCCATAGCAGTTAAAGCCATAGCCGTAGCAGCCATAGGCATACCTATAACATAGATATAGCAGCCATTGCCATAGCCATAGCAGCCATTGTCATAGCCATAGCCACAGCCATAGCAGCAATTGCCATAGCCACAGCCATAGCCATAGCAGCAATAGTCATAGCCAGAGCAGCCATAGCAGCCATAGCCATAGCCATAGCAGCCATAGCAATAGCCATAGCCGTAGCCATAGCTGTAGCAGACATAGCCACAGCCACAGCCATGGCAGACATAGCCATAGCCATAGCAGCCACAGTCATAGCAATAGCAGCCATAGCCATAGCTATAGCAGCCATAGATATAGCAGCCATTGCCATAGCTGTAGCAGTTATAGTCATAGCCATAGCAGATTTAGCCATAGCCAAAGCATCCATAGCCATAGCCATACGAGCCGCCGCCATATCCATAGGAGCCATAGCCATAGCCATAGCAGCCATAGCCGTAGCCATAGCAGCCATAGCCATAGCCATAGCAGGCATAGCCATAGCCATAGCCATAGCCATAGCAGCAATAGCAATAGCCATAGCAGCCATAGCAGACATAGCCATAGCCATAGCAGCCATAGTCATAGGCATAGCATGCATAGCGACAGCCATAGCAGCCGTATCCATAGCCATAGCAGCGATAGCCATAGCCATATCAGCCATAGCCATAGCCAAAGTACCCATAGCCATAGCCATAGCAGCTATTGCCATAGCCATATCAGCCATAGCCATAGCTATAGCAGCCATAGCCAAAGCAGCCATAGCCATAGCCATAGCAGCCATAGCCGTAGCCATAGCAGCCATAGCCATGGCCATAGCAGCAGTAGCCATAGCAGCCATAGCCATAGCCATACGAGGCATAGCCAATGGCGTAGCCACAGCAGCCGTAGCCATAGCCACAGCCGTAACAGCCGTAGCAACAGCCATAGCCATAGCAGCCATAGCTATATCCATAGCAGCCATAGCCATAGCCATAGCCATAGCAGCCATAGACATAGCCATAGCCACAGTAGCCAATGTCATAGCCATAGCAGTTATAGCCATAGCCGTAGCAGCCATAGACATATCTATACCATAGACATAGCAGCCATTGCCATAGACATAGCAGCCATTGTCATAGCCATAGCCACAGCCATAGCAGCAATAGCCATAGCCATAGCCATAGCCATAGCAGCAATAGTCATAGCCATATCCATAGCAGCCATAACCATAGCCATAGCAGCCATAGCCATGGCCATAGCAGCCATTGCCATGGCCATAGCCTTAGCAGCAACAGCCACAGCCATAGCAGCCATAGCGATAGCCACAGCAGCCATAGCCGTAGCCATCGCAGCCATAGCCATAGCCATAGCCTTAGCAGCAACAGCCACAGCCATAGCAGCCCTAGCAGCCATAGCCATAGCCATAGCAGCCATAGTCATAGCCATAGCACGCATAGCGACAGCCATAGCAGCCGTAGCCATAGCCATAGCAGCCATAGCCATAGCAATAGCACGCATAGCGATAACCAAAGCAGCCGCAGCCATAGCCATAGCAGCCGTAGCCATAGCCATATCAGCCATAGCCATAGCTATAGCAGCCATAGCCAAAGCAGCCATAGCCATAGCCATAGCATTCATAGTCATAGCAATAGCAGCCATAGCCATAGCTATAGCAGCCATAGATATAGTAGCCATTGCCATAGCTGTAGCAGTAATAGTCATAGCCGTAGCAGATTTAGCCATAGCCAAAGCATCCATAGCCATAGCCATAGGAGCCATCGCCATATCCATAGGAGCCATAGACATAGCCATAGCAGCCATAGCCGTAGCCATAGCAGCCATAGCAATAGCCATAGCAGTAGCCATAGCAGCAATAGCTATAGCTATAGCAGCCATAGCAGCCATAGTCATAGCCATAGCAGCCATAGCCATAGCAATAGCACGCATAGCGATAACCTTAGCAGCCGCAGCCAAAGCCATAGCAGCCGTTGCCATAGCCATAGCATCCATAGCCATAGCCATAGCAGCCATAGCCAAAGCCATATCAGCCATAGCCGTAGCCATCGCAGGCATAGCCATAGCCATAGCCATAGCCATAGCAGCTATAGCCATAGCCATATCAGCCATAGCCATAGCTATAGCAGCCATAGCCAAAGCAGCCATAGCCATAGCCATAGCAGCCATAGCCGTAGCCATAGCAGCCATAGCCATGGCCATAGCAGCAGTAGCCATAGCAGCCATAGCCATAGCCATACGAGGCATAGCCAATGGCGTAGCCACAGCAGCCGTAGCCATAGCCACAGCCGTAACAGCCGTAGCAACAGCCATAGCCATAGCAGCCATAGCTATATCCATAGCAGCCATAGCCATAGCCATAGCCATAGCAGCCATAGACATAGCCATAGCCACAGTAGCCAATGTCATAGCCATAGCAGTTATAGCCATAGCCGTAGCAGCCATAGACATATCTATACCATAGACATAGCAGCCATTGCCATAGACATAGCAGCCATTGTCATAGCCATAGCCACAGCCATAGCAGCAATAGCCATAGCCATAGCAGCCATAGTCATAGCCATAGCACGCATAGCGACAGCCATAGCAGCCGTAACCATAGCCATAGCAGCCATAGCCATAGCCATATCAGCCATAGCCGTAGCCAAAGCATCCATAGCCATAGCCATAGCAGCTATAGCCATAGCCATATCAGCCATAGCCATAGCTATAGCAGCCATAGCCAAAGCAGCCATAGCCATAGCCATAGCAGCCATAGCCATAGCCATAGCAGCCATAGCCATAGCAATAGCACGCATAGCCATAGCCATAGCAGCCGCAGCCATAGCCATAGCAGCCGTAGCCATAGCCATAGCAGCCATAGCCATATCCATAGCAGCCATAACCATAGCCATAGCAGCCATAGCCATGGCCATAGCAGCCATTGCCATGGCCATAGCCTTAGCAGGAACAGCCACAGCCATAGCAGCCATAGCGATAGCCACAGCAGCCATAGCCATAGCCATAGCAGCCATAGCCATAGCCATAGCAGCCATAGCCATAGCAATAGCACGCATAGCCATAGCCATAGCAGCCGCAGCCATAGCCATAGCAGCCGTAGCCATAGTCATAGCAGCCATAGCCATAGCCATAGCAGCCATAGCCGTAGCCATCGCAGGCATAGCCATAGCCATAGCCATAGCCATAGCAGCAATAGCAATAGCCATAGCAGCCATAGCAGCCATAGCCATAGCCATAGCAGCCATAGTCATAGCCATAGCACGCATAGCGACAGCCATAGCAGCCGTAACCATAGCCATAGCAGCCATAGCCATAGCCATATCAGCCATAGCCGTAGCCAAAGTACCCATAGCAATAGCCATAGCAGCTATAGCCATAGCCATATCAGCCATAGCCACAGCTATAGCAGCCATAGCCAATGCAGCCATAGCCATAGCCATAGCAGCCATAGCCGTAGCCATAGCAGCCATAGCCATAGCCATAGCAGTAGCCATAGCAGCAATAGCCATAGCCATAGCAGCCATAGCAGCCATAGTCATAGCCATAGCAGCCATAGCCATAGCAATAGCAAGCATAGCGATAAACTTAGCAGCCGCAGCCATAGCCATAGCAGCCGTTGCCATAGCCATAGCATCCATAGCCATAGCCATAGCAGCCATAGCCATAGCCATAGCAGCCATAGCCGTAGCTATCGCAGGCATAGCCATAGCCATAGCCATAGCCATAGCAGTTATGGCCATAGCCGTCGTATCCATACGCATAGCTATACCAGCCATAAACGCAGCAGCCATAGCCATAGCCATAGGAGCCATAGCTATATCCACAGCAGCAATAGCCACAGCCGTAGCAGCCATGGGCATAGCCATCGGAGCCTTAGCCATAGCAATAGCACGCATAGCGATAGCCATAGCAGCCTAGACATAGCCATTGCAGCCATAGCCATAGCCATAGCCACTGCAGCCAATGACATAGCCATAGCAGTTATAGCCGTAGCCGTACCGGCCATAGGCATAGCTATAGCAGCTATAGTCGTAGGCATAGCAGCTTTAGCCACAGACAAAGTATCCACAGCCATAGTCATAGGAGCCATAGCCATAGCCATAGCAGCCATTGCGATAGCCGTAGCAGCCATAGGCATAGCTATACCAGTCATAGACATAGCAGTCATAGCCATAGCCATAGCAGCCATAGTCATAGCCATAATGACAGCCATAGCAGCAATAGTCATCGCCATAGCAGCCCTAGCAGCCGTAGCCATAGCCATAGCAGCCATAGGCATACCTATACCAGCCATAGACATAGCAGCCATAGCCATAGCAATAGCACGCATAGCGATAACCATAGCAGCCGCAGCCATAGTCATAGCAGCCATAGCCACAACAATAGCAGCCATAGCCATAGCCATAGCAGTCATCGGCACAGCCATAGCCATAGCAGTCATAGCCATAGCCATATCAGCCATAGCCATAGCTATAGCAGCCATAGCCGAAGCAGCCATAGCCATAGCCATAGCAGCCATAGCCGTAGCCATACCGGCCATAGCCATAGCCATAGCAGCCGTAGCCATAACCATAGCAGCCATAGCCATATCCATTGGAGCCATAGCCATATCCATAGCATTAGCAGCCATAGCCATAGCTATAGCAGCCACTGCCATAGCTGCCATAGGCATAGCTATAGCAGCCGTAGCCATAGCCATAGCAGCCATAGCCGTAGCCATAGCAGCCATAGCCATAGCCATAGCAGCCGTAGCCATAGCAGCCATAGCCATAGCCATACGAGCCATAGCCAATGGCGTAGCCACAGCAGCCGTAGCCATAGCCACAGCCGTAACAGCCATAGCAACAGCCATAGCCATAGCAGCCATAGCTATATCCATAGCAGCCATAGCCATAGCCATATCCATAGCAGCCATAGACATAGACATAGCCACAGTAGCCAATGCCATAGCCATAGCAATTATAGCCATAGCCGTAGCAGCCATATGCATATCTATACCATAGACATAGCAGCCATTGCCATAGCCATAGCAGCCATTGTCATAGCCATAGCCACAGCCATAGCAGCAATAGCCATAGCCATATCCATAGCAGCCATAACCATAGCCATAGCAGCCATAGCCATGGCCATAGCAGCCATTGCCATGGCCATAGCAGCCATAGCCATATGTATAGGTACCATAGCCATAGTAGCCATAGCCATAGCCATAGCAGCCATAGTCATAGCCATAGCATCCATAGCCATAGCCATAGCAGCCATAGCCATAGCCATAGCAGCCATAGCCGTACCCATCGCAGGCATAGCCATAGCCATAGCCATAGCCATAGCAGCAACAGCAATAGCCATAGCAGCCATAGCAGACATAGCCTTAGCCATAGCCAAAGTACCCATAGCCATAGCCATAGCAGTTATAGCCATAGCCATATCAGCCATAGCCATAGCTATAGCAGCCATAGCCAAAGGAGCCATAGCTATAGCCATAGCCGTAGCCAAAGCATTAGCAGCCATAGCAATAGCTGCAGCAGCCACTGCTATAGCAGCCATAGGCATAGCCATTGCAGCCATAGCCATAGCCATACGGGCCATAGCCAATGCCATAGCCACAGCAGCCATAGCCATAGCCACAGCCATAGCAGCCATAGCCACAGCCATATACATAGCAGCCATAGCCATAGCCATAGCCATAGCAGCCATAGACGTAGCCATAGCTGTTATAGCCACAGCCGCAGCAGCCATTGGCATAGCTATATCAGCCATAGACATAGCAGCCATAGCCATAGCCATAGCAGCCATTGTCATAGCCATAGCCATAGCCACTGCAGCCAATGCCATAGCAATAGCACGCATAGCGATAACCATAGCAGCCGCAGCCATAGCCGTAGCAGCCGTAGCCATAACCATAGCATCCATAGACATAGCCATAGCAGCCACAGCCATAGCCATAGCAGCCATAGCCGTACACATCGCAGGCATAGCCATAGCAATAGCCATAGCCATAGCAGCAATAGCAATAGCCATAGCAGCCATAGCAGACATAGCCATAGCCTTAGCAGCCATATCCATAGCCATAGCACGCATAGCGACAGCCATAGCAGCCGTAGCCATTGCCATAGCAGCCATAGCCATAGCCATAGCAGCCATAGCCATTGCCATAGCAGCCATAGCCACAGCAATAGCACGCATAGCCATTGCCATAGCAGCCACAGCCCTAGCCATAGCAGCCGTAGCCATAGCCATAGAAGCCATAGCCTAGCCATAGCAGCCATAGCCGTAGCCATCGCAGGCATAGCCATAGCCATAGCCATAGGCATAGCAGCAATAGCAATAGCCATAGCAGCCATAGCAGCCATAGCCATAGCCTGAGCAGCCATAGTCATAGCCATAGCACGCATAGCGACAGCCATAGCAGCCGTATCCATAGCCATAGCAGCCATAGCCATAGCAATAGCACGCATAGCGATAACCATAGCAGCCGCAGCCATAGTCATAGCAGCCATAGCCACAACAATAGCAGCCATAGCCATAGCCATAGCAGTCATCGGCACAGCCATAGCCATAGCAGTCATAGCCATAGCCATATCAGCCATAGCCATAGCCATAGCAGCCATAGACGTAGCCATAGCTGTTATAGCCACAGCCGCAGCAGCCATTGGCATAGCTATATCAGCCATAGACATAGCAGCCATAGCCATAGCCATAGCAGCCATTGTCATAGCCATAGCCATAGCCACTGCAGCCAATGCCATAGCAATAGCACGCATAGCGATAACCATAGCAGCCGCAGCCATAGCCGTAGCAGCCGTAGCCATAACCATAGCATCCATAGACATAGCCATAGCAGCCACAGCCATAGCCATAGCAGCCATAGCCGTACACATCGCAGGCATAGCCATAGCAATAGCCATAGCCATAGCAGCAATAGCAATAGCCATAGCAGCCATAGCAGACATAGCCATAGCCTTAGCAGCCATATCCATAGCCATAGCACGCATAGCGACAGCCATAGCAGCCGTAGCCATTGCCATAGCAGCCATAGCCATAGCCATAGCAGCCATAGCCATTGCCATAGCAGCCATAGCCACAGCAATAGCACGCATAGCCATTGCCATAGCAGCCACAGCCCTAGCCATAGCAGCCGTAGCCATAGCCATAGAAGCCATAGCCTAGCCATAGCAGCCATAGCCGTAGCCATCGCAGGCATAGCCATAGCCATAGCCATAGGCATAGCAGCAATAGCAATAGCCATAGCAGCCATAGCAGCCATAGCCATAGCCTGAGCAGCCATAGTCATAGCCATAGCACGCATAGCGACAGCCATAGCAGCCGCAGCCATAGCCATAGCAGCCGTAGCCATAGCCATATCAGCCATAGCCATAGCTATAGCAGCCATAGCCAAAGCAGCCATAGCCATAGGCACAGCAGCCATAGCCATAGCCATAGCAGTAGCCATAGCAGCAATAGCCATAGCCATAGCAGCCATAGCAGCCATAGTCATAGCCATAGCAGCCATAGCCATAGCAAAAGCACGCATAGCGATAACCTTAGCAGCCGCAGCCATAGCCATAGCAGCCGTTGCCATAGCCATAGCATCCATAGCCATAGCCATAGCAGCCATAGCCATAGCCATAGCAGCCATAGCCCTACCTATCGCAGGCATAGCCATAGCCATAGCCATAGCCATAGCAGCGATAGCAATAGCCTTAGCAGCCATAGCAGACATAGCCATAGCCTTAGCAGCCATAGCCATAGCCATAGCACGCATAGCGACAGCCATAGCAGCCGTAGCCATTGCCATAGCAGCCATAGCCATAGCCATATCAGCCATAGCCGTAGCCAAAGCATCCATAGCCATAGCCATAGCAGCTATAGCCATAGCCATATCAGCCATAGCCATAGCTATAGCAGCCATAGCCAAAGCAGCCATAGCCATAGCCATAGCAGCCATAGCCATAGCCATAGCAGCCATAGCCATAGCAATAGCACGCATAGCCATAGTCATAGCAGCCGCAGCCATAGCCATAGCAGCCGTAACCATAGCCATAGCAGCCGTAGCCATAGCCATATCAGCCATAGCCATAGCGATAGCAGCCGTAACCATAGCCATAGCAGCCATAGCCATGGACATAGCAGCCATTGCCATGGCCATAGCAGCCATAGCCATATGTATAGGTACCATAGCCATATCAGCCATAGCCATAGCTATAGCAGCCATAGCCAAAGCATCCATAGCCATAACTATAGCAGCCATTCCCATAGCCACAGCCATAGCAGACATAGCCATAGCCAAAGCAGCCACAGTCATAGCAATAGCAGCCATAGCAATAGCTATAGTAGCCATAGCCATAGCAGCCATAGCCATAGCCATATCAGCCATAGCCATAGCCATAGCCATTGCAGCCATAGCCATAGCCGCAGCAGCCATAGCCATATGTATAGGTACCATAGCCATATCAGCCATAGCCATAGCTATAGCAGCCATAGCCAAAGCAGCCATAGCCATAGCTATGGCAGCCATAGCCATAGCCATAGCAGCCATAGCCGTAGCCGACGCAGCCATTTCCATACCCATAGCCATAGCCATAGCAGCAATAGTCATAGCCATAGCAGCCCTAGCAGCCATAGCCATAGCCATAGCAGCCATAGCCATAGCCATAGCAGTAGCCATAGCAGCAATAGCCATAGGCATAGCAGCCATAGAAGCCATAGCCATAGCCATGGCCATAGCCATAGCAGCAATAGCAATAGCCATACAGCCATAGCAGCCATAGCCATAGCCATAGCAGCCATAGCCATAGCCACAGCCATAGCAGACATAGCCATAGCCAAAGCAGCCATAGTCATAGCAATAGCTGCCATAGCCATAGCTATAGTAGCCATAGCCATAGCAGCCATAGCTACAGCCATATCAGCCATAGCCATAGCCATAGCCATTGCAGAAATAGACATAGCCACATCAGCCATAGCTATATCCATAGCAGCCAAAGCCATAGCCATGGCCATAGCAGCCATAGACATAGCCATAGCCACAGTAGCCAATGCCATAGCCATAGCAGTTAAAGCCATAGCCGTAGCAGCCATAGGCATACCTATAACATAGATATAGCAGCCATTGCCATAGCCATAGCAGCCATTGTCATAGCCATAGCCACAGCCATAGCAGCAATTGCCATAGCCACAGCCATAGCCATAGCAGCAATAGTCATAGCCAGAGCAGCCATAGCAGCCATAGCCATAGCCATAGCAGCCATAGCAATAGCCATAGCAGTAGCCATAGCAGCAATAGCCATAGGCATAGCAGCCATAGCAGCCATAGCCATAGCCATAGCAGCCACAGCTATAGCCATAACAGCCATAGCCAAAGGCATATTAGCCATAGCCGTAGCTATAGCAGCGATAGGCATATCTAAAGGAGCCATAGCCATATCCATAGCAGCCGTAACCATAGCCATAGCAGCCATAGCCATGGCCATAGCAGCCATTGCCATGGCCATAGCAGCCATATCCATATGTATAGGTTCCATAGCCATATCAGCCATAGCCATAGCTATAGCCGCCATAGCCAAAGCAGACATAGCCATAGCTATAGCAGCCATAGCCATAGCCATAGCAGCCATAGCCGTAGCCATCGCAGCCATTGCCATACACATAGCCATAGCCATAGCAGCAATAGCAATAGCCATAGCAGCCAAAGACATAGCCATAGCCACATTAGCCGATGCCATAGCCATAGCAGTTATAGCCATAGCCGCAGCAGCCATAGGCATAGCTATACCAGCCATAGACATAGCAGCCATAGCCATAGCCATAGCAGCCATTTTCATAGGCATAGCCATAGCCGCAGCAGCCGATGCCATAGCCATAGCAGTTATAGCCATAGCCGCAGCAGCCATAGCCATAGCCATAGCAGCCATAGCCATAGCCATAGCAGCCAAAGTCATAGCCATAGCACGCATAGCGACAGCCATAGCAGCCGTAGCCATAGCCATAGCAGCCATAGCCATAGCAATAGCACGCATAGCGAAAACCATAGCAGCCGCAGCCATAGCCATAGCAGCCGTAGCCATAGCCATATCAGCCGTAGCCATAGCTATAGCAGTCATAGCCATAGCAGCCATGGCCATAGCCATAGTAGCCACAGCCATAGCAGCCACAGGCATGGTCATAGTGGACATAGCCGTAGCCATAGCAGCCATAGCCACAGCCATAGCCATAGCAGCAGCAGCCATAGCCACAGAAGCCATAGCCATAACCATAGCAGCCATAGCAGCCATACCCGTAGCCATAGCCATAGCCATAGCAGCCATGGGCATAACCATAGCAGCCACAGCCATAGCCATAGCCATAGTAGCCATAGCCAAAGCCATAGCAGCCATAGCCATAACCACAGCCATAGCTGCCATAGCCATAGCTATAGCAGCAATAGCCATGGCCAAAGCCATAGCATCCATAGCCATAGCAGACGCAGCCGTAGCCATAGCCATAGCAGCCATAGCCATAGCCATAGCAGCCAAAGTCATAGCCATAGCACGCATAGCGACAGCCATAGCAGCCGTAGCCATAGCCATAGCAGCCATAGCCATAGCAATAGCACGCATAGCGAAAACCATAGCAGCCGCAGCCATAGCCATAGCAGCCGTAGCCATAGCCATATCAGCCGTAGCCATAGCTATAGCAGTCATAGCCATAGCAGCCATGGCCATAGCCATAGTAGCCACAGCCATAGCAGCCACAGGCATGGTCATAGTGGACATAGCCGTAGCCATAGCAGCCATAGCCACAGCCATAGCCATAGCAGCAGCAGCCATAGCCACAGAAGCCATAGCCATAACCATAGCAGCCATAGCAGCCATACCCGTAGCCATAGCCATAGCCATAGCAGCCATGGGCATAACCATAGCAGCCACAGCCATAGCCATAGCCATAGTAGCCATAGCCAAAGCCATAGCAGCCATAGCCATAACCACAGCCATAGCTGCCATAGCCATAGCTATAGCAGCAATAGCCATGGCCAAAGCCATAGCATCCATAGCCATAGCAGACGCAGCCGTAGCCATAGCCATAGCAGCCATAGCCATAGCCATAGAAGCCATAGCCAAAACCATAGCAGCCGTATCCATAGCCGTAGTAGCCATAGCCATAGCCGTAGCAGATACAGCCATAGTCGTAGCCATAGCAGCCACAGTCATTGCCGTAGCCATAGCAGCCATGGCCATAGCCATAGCAGCCACAGCCATAGCAGCCACAGGCATGGTCATAGTGGACATAGCCGTAGCCATAACAGCCATAGCCATAGCCATAGCCATTGCAGCCATAGCCATAGCAAACATAGCCATAGCCATAGCCATAGCAGCCATAGATATAGCCATAGCCATAGCAGCCATGGCCATAGCCATAGCAGCCACAGCCATAGCAGCCACAGGCATGGTCATAGTGGACATAGCCGTAGCCATAGCAGCCATAGCCATAGCCATAGCCATAGCAGCAACAGCCATAGCCATAGAAGCCATAGCCATAACCATAGCAGCCATAGCAGCCATACCCGTAGCCATAGCCATAGCCATAGCAGCCATGGGCATAACCATAGCAGCCACAGCCATAGCCATAGCCATAGTAGCCTTAGCCATAGCCATAGCCATAGCAGCATTAGCCAGAGACATGGCAGCCATAGCCATAGCCATAGCCATAGCAGCCATAGCGATAGCCATAGCAGCCATGGCCTCAACCATAGCAGCCGTAGCCATAGCCATAGCAGCAATAGCCATACTCATAGCAGCCATAGCCATAGCCATAGCAGCCATATCCATAGCCATTGCAGCCATAGCGATAGCCATAGCAGCCGTAGGCATAGGCATAGCCATAGCAGCCATAGCTATATCCATAGCAGCCACAGACATAGGCATAGCCATAGCAGCCATAGCCACAGCCAGAGCAGTCATAGCCATAGCCATAGCCATAGCAGCCATAGTCATAGCCATAGCAGAGATATCCATAGCCATAGCAGCCATAGCCACAGCCGTAGCAGCCATAGGCACAGCCATATGAGCCATAGCCATAGCCATAGCAGCCATAGCCATAGCCATAGCAGCGATAGCGATAGCCATAGCAGCCGTAGGCATAGCCACAGCCATAGCATCCATAGCTATATCCATAGCAGCCACACACATAGCCATAGCCATAGTAGACATCGACATAGCCGTAGCCATATCAGCCATTGCCATAGCCATAGCCATAGCAGCTATAGCCATAGCCAAACCAGACATAGCCATTGCAATAGCAGCCATAGCCATTGTCATGGCGGCCATAGCCATAGCCATAGCAACCGTAGCCATAGCCATGGTGGCCCGAGCAGCCATAGTCGTTGCCATAGCCATAGCCATAGCAGCCATGGACAATGGCCATGGCGGCCATAGCAGCCATAGACGTAGCCATAGCCATAACCATAGCAGCCATATCTATAGCCACAGCAGACATAGCCATAACCATAGCCATAGCTGCCCTAGCCATATCCATAGGAGCAACAGCCATGGACATAGTAGACGTACCCGTAGCCACAGCAGCCATAGCCATAGCGATGGTCATAGAAGCCATAGCCATAGGAGCCACAGCCATAGCTCCCATAGCCATAGCCATGGCGGCCATAGCAGCCATACCGATAGCCATAGTAGCCATAGCCATTGAAGCCATAGCCATAGCAGCCATAGCCATAGCCGTAGCCATAGCAGGCTTAGCCATAGCCATGGTGGCCCGAGCAGCCATAGTCGTAGCCATAGTCATAGCCATAGCAGCCATGCCATAGCCATAGCAGCCATAGCCATAGCCATAGCAGTCATAGCCATAGCGATAGCCATACAAGCCACAGCTATAAAAGGCATAGCCTACGCAGCCATAGCAATAGCCATAGCAGCTATAGCCATTGCCACATCCATAGCCGTAGCAGCCGAATCCAGAGCCATAGTAGCCATAGCCATAGAAGCCATAGCCGTAGCCATAGCCATAGCCATAGCAGCCTTAGACATAGCCATAGCCTTAGTAGCCATAGCCATAGCCACAGCCATAGCAGCCATAACCATAGCCATAGCAGCCATAGGCATAGCCATAGCCATAGCAGCCATAGCCATAGCCATAGCCATAGCAGCCATCTCCATAGCCATAGCAGCCATAGCCATAGCAGCCACAGGCATGGTCATAGTAGACATAGCCGTAGCCATAGCAGCCATAGCCATAGCCATAGCCATTGCAGCCATAGCCATAGCCGTAGCCATAACAGTTATAGCCATAGCGATAGCCATAGAAGCCATAGCCATAGAAGCCATAGCCATAGAAGCCATAGCCATAGCAGCCATAGCCATAGCCATGGCGGCCATAGCAGCCATAGCCGTAGCCATCGCCATAGGCATAGCCATAGCAGCCTAGCCATAGCCATAGCAGCCATGGGCATAGCCATAGCAGCCACAGCCATTGCCATAGCCATAGTAGCCGTAGCCATAGCCATAGCCATAGCAGCATTAGCCAGAGACATAGCAGCCATAGCCATAGCCATAGCCATAGCAGCCATAGCGATAGCCATACCAGTCATAGCGATAGCCATAGCAGCCGTAGGCATAGCCACAGCCATAGAAGTCATAGCTATATCCATAGCAGACACACACATAGCCATAGCCATAGCAGCCATAGACATAGCCATAGCCATAGCAGCCAATGCCATAGCCATAGCCATAGCAGCCTTAGACATAGCCATAGCCATAGCAGCCTTAACCATAAACACAGCCATAACAGCCATAGCCATAGCCATAGCCATAGGAGCCATAGCCATAGCAGCCTTAACCATAAACACAGCCATAACAGCCATAGCCATAGCCATAGCCACAGCAGCCATAGCCATAGCCATAGCCATAACAGCCTTAGCCATAGCCATAGCCATAGCAGGCATAGCCATAGCCATAGCAACCATAGCCATACAATAGCCATAGCCATAACCATAGCAACCATAGCCATAGCCATATCAGCCATTGCCACAGCCATAGCAGCTATAGCCATAGCCATAGCAGCCATAGCCATAGGCATAGCAGCCAGAGCTAGAGCCACAGCAGCTGTAGCCATAGCCATAGCTTTAGCAGCCATAGCCACAGCCATACCAGCCATATCCATAGCCATAGCTGCCATAGCCATATCTATAGCAGCCATAGCCATAGCCATAGCAGCCATAGCCGTCGCCATAGCAGACATAGCCATTGTCATGGCGGCCATAGCCATGGCCATAGCAGCCATAGCCATAGCCATAGCAGCCATAGCCATAGCCACAGCAGCCATAGCCATAGCCATAGCAGTTATAGCTATACCGATAGCCATAGAAGCCATAGCCGTAAAAGGCTTAGCCATAACAGCCATAGCAATAGCCTTAGCAGTTATAGCCATAGCCAAAGTCATAGCCATAGCAGCCGTATCCATAGCCATAGTAGCCATAGCAATAGCCATAGGTATAGCAGCCATAGCCATAGCCATAGCAGCCATAGCCATAGACATAGCCATAGCAGTCATAGCCATTGCGATAGCCATCGAAACCATAGCCATAGCCATAGCAGCCATAGCCATAACCAAAGCAGACACAGCCATAGCCATAGCCATAGCAGCCATAGCCACAATAGGCATAGCCATAGCAGCTATAGCAATAGCCACATTCATAGCCATAGACATAGCCATTGCAGCCATAGCCATAGCCATAGCCATATGAGTAATAGCCATAGCGATAGCCATAGAAGCCATAGCCGTAGAAGCCATAGCCATAGAAGCCATAGCCATAGCAGCCATAGCCATAGCCATAGAAGCAATAGCCAAAACCATAGCAGCCGTATCCATAGCCATAGTAGCCATAGCCAAAACCATAGCAGCCGTATCCATAGCCATAGTAGCCATAGCCATAGCCATAGCAGATACAGCCATAGCCATAGCCATAGCAGCCATAGCCATAGCAAACATAGCCATAGCCATAGCCATACCAGCCATAGACATAGCCATAGCCATAGCAGGCATAGCCATATCCATAGCAGCCACAGCCATGGTCACAGTAGACATACCCGCAGCCATAGCAGCCATAGCCATAGCCATAGCTATAGCAGACATAGCCATAGCCATAGCCATAGCAGCCATATCCATAGCAAACATAGCCATGGCCATAGCCATACCAGCCATAGACATAGCCATAGCCATAGCAGCCATAGCCATAGTCGTAGCCATAGCAGCCATAGCCACAGCCATAGCAGCCGTAACCATAGCAAACATAGCCATAGCCATAGCCATACCAGCCATAGACATAGCCATAGCCATAGCGGCCATAGCCATAGTCATAGCCATAGCAGCCATAGGCATAGCCATAGCAGCCATAGCTATAGCAGCCGCAGCCATAGCCACAGCCATAGCAGCCATTGCCACAGCCATGGCGGCCATAGCAGCCACAGTCGTAGCCATAGCCATAGCCATAGCAGCCATAGACATAGCCATGGCGGCCATAGCAGCCATAGCCATAGCCATGGCGGTCATAGCAGCCATAGCCGTAGCCATAGCCATAGCCATAGCAGCCATAGCTATATCCAAAGCAGCCACACACTTAGCCATAGCCATAGCAGCCATAGACATAGCCATAGCCATTGCAGCCATAGGCAGAGCCATAGCCATAGCTGCCATAGCCGTAGCCATAGCAGCCATAGCCATAGCCATAGCAGCCGTAGCCATAGCAAACATAGCCATAGCCATAGCCATACCAGCCATAGACGTAGCCATAGCCATAGCAGCCATAGCCATAGTCGTAGCCATAGCAGCCATAGACATAGCCATGGTGGCCATAGCAGCCATAGCCCTAGACAAAGCAAAAGCCATAGCTGCCATTGCCATAGCCACAACAGCCATAGGCATAACCATAGCCATAGCCAGAGCCATAGCAGCCATAGCCATAGCAGCGATAGACATGGTCATAGTAGACATACCAGCAGCTAGAGCAGCTATAGCCATAGCCACAGCCATAGCAGCCATAGCCGTGACCGTAGCAGTCATAGCCATACCGATAGCCATAGCAGCCATAGCCATAGCCATAGCAGCCATAGCCATAGCCATAGCCATAGCAGCCATAGCCAAAGCATCCATAGCCATAACTATAGCAGCCATAGCCATAGCCACAGCCATAGCAGACATAGCCATAGCCAAAGCAGCCACAGTCATAGCAATAGCAGCCATAGCAATAGCAATAGCAGCCATAGCTATATCCATAGTAGCCATAGCCATAGCCATAGCCATAGCAGCCATAGACATAGACATAGCCACAGTAGCCAATGCCATAGCCATAGCAGTTATAGCCATAGCCGTAGCAGCCATAGGCATATCTATACCATAGACATAGCAGCCATTACCATAGCCATAGCAGCCATTGTCATAGCCATAGCCACAGCCATAGCAGCAATAGTCATAAACATAGCAGCCCTAGCAGCCATAGCCATAGCCATAGCAGACATAGCCATAGCCAAAGCAGCCATAGCCATAGCTATGGCAGCCATAGCCATAGCCATAGCAGCCATAGCCGTAGCCGACGCAGCCATTTCCATACCCATAGCCATAGCCATAGCAGCAATAGTCATAAACATAGCAGCCCTAGCAGCCATAGCCATAGCCATAGCAGCCATAGCCATAGCCATAGCAGTAGCCATAGCAGCAATAGCCATAGGCATAGCAGCCATAGAAGCCATAGCCATAGCCATGGCCATAGCCCTAGCAGCAATAGCAATAGCCATACAGCCATAGCAGCCATAGCCATAGCCATAGCAGCCATATCCATAGCCACAGCCATAGCAGACATAGCCATAGCCAAAGCAGCCATAGTCATAGCAATTGCAGCCATAGCCATAGCTATAGTAGCCATAGCCATAGCAGCCATAGCTACAGCCATATCAGCCATAGCCATAGCCATAGCCATTGCAGAAATAGACATAGCCACATCAGCCATAGCTATATCCATAGCAGCCAAAGCCATAGCCATGGCCATAGCAGCCATAGACATAGCCATAGCCACAGTAGCCAATGCCATAGCCATAGGAGTTATAGCCATAGCCGTAGCAGCCATAGGCATACCTATAACATAGATATAGCAGCCATTGCCATAGCCATAGCAGCCATTGCCATAGCCATAGCCACAGCCATAGCAGCAATAGCCATAGCCATAGCCATAGCCATAGCAGCAATAGTCATAGCCATAGCACGCATAGCGACAGCCATAGCAGCCGTAGCCATAGCCATAGCAGCCATAGCCACAGCAATAGCACGCATAGCGATAACCATAGCAGCCGTAGCCATAGCCATAGCAGCCATAGCCACAGCAATAGCACGCATAGCGATAACCATAGCAGTCGCAGCCATAGCCATAGCAGCCGTAGCCATAGCCATATCAGCCATAGCCATAGCGATAGCAGCCGTAACCATAGCCATAGCAGCCATAGCCATGGACATAGCAGCCATTGCCATGGCCATAGCAGCCATAGCCATATATATAGGTACAATAGCTATATCAGCCATAGCCATAGCTATAGCAGCCATAGCCAAAGCATCCATAGCCATAACTGTAGCAGCCATTCCCATAGCCACAACCATAGCAGACATAGCCATAGCCAAAGCAGCCACAGTCATAGCAATAGCAGCCATAGCAATAGCTATAGTAGCCATAGCCATAGCAGCCATATCCAAAGCCATATCAGCCATAGCCATAGCCATAGCCATTGCAGCCATAGCCATAGCCGCAGCAGCCATAGCCATATGTATAGGTACCATAGCCATATCAGCCATAGCCATAGCTATAGCAGCCATAGCCAAAGCAGCCATAGCCATAGCTATGGCAGCCATAGCCATAGCCATAGCAGCCATAGCCGTAGCCGACGCAGCCATTTCCATACCCATAGCCATAGCCATAGCAGCAATAGTCATAAACATAGCAGCCCTAGCAGCCATAGCCATAGCCATAGCAGCCATAGCCATAGCCATAGCAGTAGCCATAGCAGCAATAGTCATAGCCAGAGCAGCCATAGCAGCCATAGCCATAGCCATAGCAGCCATAGCAATAGCCATAGCAGTAGCCATAGCAGCAATAGCCATAGGCATAGCAGCCCTAGCAGCCAAAGCCATAGCCATAGCAGCCACAGCCATAGCCATAACAGCCATAGCCAAAGGCATATTAGCCATAGCCGTAGCTATAGCAGCGATAGGCATATCTAAAGGAGCCATAGCCATATCCATAGCAGCCGTAACCATAGCCATAGCAGCCATAGCCATGGCCATAGCAGCCATTGCCATGGCCATAGCAGCCATATCCATATGTATAGGTACCATAGCCATATCAGCCATTGCCATAGCTATAGCCGCCATAGCCAAAGCAGACGTAGCCATAGCTATAGCAGCCATAGCCATAGCCATAGCAGCCATAGCCGTAGCCATCGCAGCCATTGCCATACACATAGCCATAGCCATAGCAGCAATAGCAATAGCCATAGCAGCCAAAGACATAGCCATAGCCACATTAGCCGATGCCATAGCCATAGCAGTTATAGCCATAGCCGCAGCAGCCATAGGCATAGCTATACCAGCCATAGACATAGCAGCCATAGCCATAGCCATAGCAGCCATTGTCATAGGCATAGCCATAGCCGCAGCAGCCGATGCCATAGCCATAGCAGTTATAGCCATAGCCGCAGCAGCCATAGACATAGCAATAGTAGCCATAGCCATATCCATTGGAGCCATAGCCATATCCATAGCATTAGCAGCCATAGCCATAGCTATAACAGCCATTGCCATAGCTGCCATAGTCATAGCCATAGCAGCCGTAGCCATAGCAGCCATAGCCATAGCCATCCGAGCCATAGCCAATGCCACAGCCACAGCAGCCGTAGCCATAGCCACAGCCATTACAGCCATAGCAACAGCCATAGCCACATCAGCCATAGCTATAGCCACAGCAGCAAATGCCATAGCCATAGCAGCCATAGCCATAGCCATAGCAGACATAGTCATAGCCATAGCATGCATAGCGACAGCCATAGCAGCCGTATCCATAGCCATAGCAGCCATAGCAATAGCCATATAAGCCATAGCCATAGCCACAGTACCCATAGCCATAGCCATAGCAGCTATAGCCAAAGCCATATCAGCCATAGCCATAGCTATAGCAGCCATAGCCAAAGCAGCCATAGCCATAGCCATAGCAGCCATAGCCGTAGCCATAGCAGCCATAGCCATAGCCATAGCAGCCATAGCCATAGCCATAGCAGCCGTAGGCATAGCCACAGCCATAGAAGTCATAGCTATATCCATAGCAGACACACACATAGCCATAGCCATAGCAGCCATAGACATAGCCATAGCCATAGCAGCCAATGCCATAGCCATAGCCATAGCAGCCTTAGACATAGCCATAGCCATAGCAGCCTTAACCATAAACACAGCCATAACAGCCATAGCCATAGCCATAGCCATAGGAGCCATAGCCATAGCCATAGCCATATGAGTAATAGCCATAGCGATAGCCATAGAAGCCATAGCCGTAGAAGCCATAGCCATAGAAGCCATAGCCATAGCAGCCATAGCCATAGCCATAGAAGCCATAGCCAAAACCATAGCAGCCGTATCCATAGCCATAGTAGCCATAGCCAAAACCATAGCAGCCGTATCCATAGCCATAGTAGCCATAGCCATAGCCATAGCAGATACAGCCATAGCCATAGCCATAGCAGCCATAGCCATAGCAAACATAGCCATAGCCATAGCCATACCAGCCATAGACATAGCCATAGCCATAGCAGGCATAGCCATATCCATAGCAGCCACAGCCATGGTCACAGTAGACATACCCGCAGCCATAGCAGCCATAGCCATAGCCATAGCTATAGCAGCCATAGCCATAGCCATAGCCATAGCAGCCATATCCATAGCAAACATAGCCATGGCCATAACCATACCAGCCATAGACATAGCCATAGCCATAGCAGCCATAGCCATAGTCGTAGCCATAGCAGCCATAGCCATAGCCATAGCAGCCGTAACCATAGCAAACATAGCCATAGCCATAGCCATACCAGCCATAGACATAGCCATAGCCATAGCAGCCATAGCCATAGTCATAGCCATAGCAGCCATAGCCATAGCCATAGCAGCCATAGCCATAGCAGCCGCAGCCATAGCCTCAGCCATAGCAGCCATTGCCACAGCCATGGCGGCCATAGCAGCCACAGCCGTAGCCATAGCCATAGCCATAGCAGCCTTAGACATAGCCATGGCGGCCATAGCAGCCATAGCCATAGCCATGTTGGCCATAGCAGCCATAGCCGTAGCCATAGCCATAGCCATAGCAACCATAGCCATTGCAATAGCAGCCATAGCCATAGCCATAGCAGCCATAGCCATAGCCATGGCCATAGCGGCCATAGACATAGCCATAGCCATACCAGCCATACCAATAGACATAGCAGTTATAGCCATAGCCATAGCATTCATAGCCATGGCGATAGCCACAGAAGCCATAGCCAAAACCATAGCAGCCGTATCCATAGCAATAGTAGCCATAGCCATAGCCATAGCAGACACAGCCATAGCCATAGCCATAGCAGCCATAGCCGTAGCCATAGCAGACATAACCATAGTCATGGTGGCCCGAGCAGCCATAGCCGTAGCCATAGCCATAGCAGCCATAGCCATAGCCATGGTGGCCCGAGCAGCCATAGCCGTAGCCATAGCCGTAGCCATAGCCATAGGCATAGCCATAGCAGCCATAGCCATAGCCATAGCAGCCATAGCCATGGCCATACCAGCCATAGACATAGCCATAGCCATAGCAGACACAGCCATAGCCATAGCCATAGCAGCCATAGCCATAGCCATAGCAGCCATAACCATAGCCATGGTGGCCCGAGCAGCCATAGCCGTAGCCATAGCCATAGCAGCCATAGCCGTCGCCATAGCGGCCATAGCCATTGTCATGGCGGCCATAGCCATGGCCATAGCAGCCATAGCCATAGCCATAGCAGCCATAGCCATAGCCACAGCAGCCATAGCCATAGCCATAGCAGTTATAGCTATAGCGATAGCCATAGAAACCATAGCCGTAAAAGGCTTAGCCATAGCTGCCATAGCAATAGCCATAGCAGCTATAGCCATAGCCAAAGTCATAGCCATAGCAGCCGTATCCATAGCCATAGTAGCCATAGCCATAGCCATAGGCGTAGCAGCCATAGCCATAGCAAACACAGCCATAGCCATAGCCATACCAGCCATAGACATAGCCATAGCCATAGCAGCCATAGCCATAGTCATAGCCATAGCAGCCATAGCCATAGCCATAGCAGCCGTAGCCATAGCAAACATAGCCATAGCCATAGCCATACCAGCCATAGACATAGCCATAGCCATAGCAGCCATAGCCATAGTCATAGCCATAGCAGCCGTAGCCATAGGCATAGTAGTCATAGCCATAGCAGCCGCAGCCATAGCCATAGCCATAGCAGCCATTGCCACAGCCATGGCGGCCATAGCAGCCATAGCCGTAGCCATAGCCATAGCCATAGCAGCCATAGACATAGCCATGGCGGCTATAGCAGCCATGGGCATAGCCACAGCCATAGCAAACATAGCCATTGCAATAGCAGCCATAGCCATAGCCATAGCAGCCATAGCCATAGCCATGGCCATAGAGGCCATAGACATAGCCATAGCCATAGCAGCCATATCAATAGACATACCAGTTATAGCCGTAGCCATAGCATTCATAGCCATGGCGATAGCCATAGAAGCCATAGCCAAAACCATAGCAGCCGTATCCATAGCAATAGTAGCCATAGCCATAGCCATAGCAGACACAGCCATAGCCATAGCCATAGCAGCCATAGCCATAGCCATAGCAGCCATAACCATAGTCATGGTGGCCCGAGCAGCCATAGCCGTAGCCATAGCCATAGCAGCCATAGCCATAGCCATGGTGGCCCGAGCAGCCATAGCCGTAGCCATAGCCATAGACAAAGCCATAGCCATAGCCATAGCCATAGCAACCATAGCCATTGCAATAGCAGCCATAGCCATAGCCATAGCAGCCATAGCCATAGCCATGGCCATAGAGGTCATAGACATAGCCATAGCCATAGCAGCCATATCAATAGACATAGCAGTTATAGCCATAGCCATAGCATTCATAACAATGGCGATAGCCATAGAAGCCATAGCCAAAACCATAGCAGCCGTATCCATAGCAATAGTAGCCATAGCCATAGCCATAGCAGACACAGCCATAGCCATAGCCATAGCAGCCATAGCCATAGCCATAGCAGCCATAACCATAGTCATGGTGGCCCGAGCAGCCATAGCCGTAGCCATAGCCATAGCAGCCATAGCCATAGCCATGGTGGCCCGAGCAGCCATAGCCGTAGCCATAGCCATAGGCATAGCCATAGCAGCCATAGCCATAGCCATAGCAGCCATGGGCATAGCCATAGCAGCCACAGCCATAGCCATAGCCATAGTAGCCGTAGCCATAGCCATAGCCATAGCAGCATTAGCCAGAGTCATAGCAGCCATAGCCATAGCCATAGCCATAGCAGCCATAGCGATAGCCATAGCAGCCATAGCGATAGCCATAGCAGCCGTAGGCATAGCCACAGCCATAGAAGTCATAGCTATATCCATAGCAGACACACACATAGCCATAGCCATAGCAGCCATAGACATAGCCATAGCCATAGCAGCCAACGCCATAGCCATAGCAATAGCAGCCTTAGACATAGCCATAGCCATAGCAGCCTTAACCATAAACACAGCCATAACAGTCATAGCCATAGCCATAGCCATAGCAGCCATAGCCATAGCAGCCTTAACCATAAACACAGCCATAACAGCCATAGCCATAGCCATAGCCATAGCAGCCATAGCCATAGCCATAGCCATAACAGCCTTAGCCATAGCCATAGCCATAGCAGGCATAGCCATAGCCATAGCAACCATAGCCATACAATAGCTATAGCCATAACCATAGCAACCATAGCCATAGCCATATCAGCCATTGCCACAGCCATAGCAGCTATAGCCATAGCCATAGCAGCCATAGCCATAACCATAGCAGTCACATCTATAGCAACAGCAGACATAGCCATAACCATAGGCATAGCAGCCATAGCCATATCCATAGCCGCCACAGCCATGGTCATAGTAGACATACCCGCAGCCATAGCAGCCATAGACATAGCCATAGCTATAGCAGCCATAGCCATAGCCATAGACATAGCAGCCATAGCCATAGCAAACATCGCCATAGCCATAGCCATACCAGCCATAGACATAGCCATAGCCATAGCAGCCATAGCCATAGTCATAGCCATAGCAGCCATAGCCATTGCCATAGCAGCCATAGCCATAGCAGTCATAGCCATAGCGATAGCAATAGAAGCTATAGCCATAAAAGGCTTAGCCAGAGCAGCCATATCAATAGCCAAGGCAGCTATAGCCATAGCCACAGTGATAGCCATAGCAGCCGTATTCATAGCCATAGTAGCCATAGCCTTAGCCATAGCCATAGCAGCCATAGCCATAGCCATAGCCATAGCAGCCATAGCCATAGCAGCCGCAGCCATAGCCATAGCCAAAGCAGCCATAGCCATTGCCATAGCAGCCTTAGCCATAGCCATAGCCATAGCAGACATAGCCATAGCCATTGCCATAGCAGCCTTAGACATAGCCATAGATATAGCAGCCATAGACATAGCCACAGCCATAGCAGCCATAGCCATAGCCATAGCAGCCATAGCCGTCGCCATAGCAGCCATAGCCATTGTCATGGCGGCCATAGCCATGGCCATAGCAGCCATAGCCATAGCCATAGCAGCCATAGCCATAGCCACAGCAGCCGTAGCCATAGCCATAGCAGTTATAGCTATAGCGATAGCCATAAAAGCCATAGGCATAAAAGGCTTAGCCATAGCAGCCATAGCAATAGCCATAGCAGTTATAGCCATAGCCAATGTCATAGCCATAGCAGCCGTATCCATAGCCATAGTAGCCATAGCAATAGCCATAGGTATAGCAGCCATAGCCATAGCCTTAGCAGCCATAGCCATAACCATAGCAGACACAGCCATAGCCATAGCCATAGCAGCCATAGCCACAATAGGCATAGCCATAGCAGCTATAGCCATAGCCACATTCATAGCCATAGACATAGCCATTGCAGCCATAGCCATAGCCATAGCCATAGCAGCCATAGACGTAGCCATACCCATAGCCATAGCAGCCATAGCCATGGCCATAGCAGCCATAGCCATGGTCATACTAGACACAGCCGTCGCCATAGCAGCCATATTCATAGCCATAGTCATAGCAGCTATAGCCATAGCCATTGCAGCCATAGCCATAGGCGTAGCCATAACAGTTATAGCTATAGCGATAGCCATAGAAGCCATAGCCATAGAAGCCATGGCCATAGCAGCCATAGCCATAGCCATGGCGGCCATAGCAGCCATAGCCGTAGCCATAGCCATAGCCATAGCAGCAACAGACATAGCCATAGAAGCCATAGCCATAACCATAGCAGCCATAGCTGCCATACCCGTAGCCATAGCCATAGCCATAGCAGACATAGACATAGCCATAGCAGCCATAGCCATAGCCATAGCAGACATAGCCATAGCCATAGCCATGGCGGCCATAGCCATAGCCATAGCCATAGCTGTAGCCATAGCAACCATAGCCATAGCCAAAGCAGCCATAGCCATAGCCATAGCCATGGTAGACATAGCCATAGACATAGCCATAGCAGCCATGGGCATAACCATAGCAGCCACAGCCATAGCCATAGCCATAGTAGCCTTAGCCATAGCCATAGCCATAGCAGCATTAGCCAGAGACATAGCAGCCATAGCCATAGCCATAGACATAGCAGCCATAGCGATAGCCATAGCAGCCATAGCGATAGCCATAGCAGCCGTAGGCATAGCCACAGCCATAGAAGTCATAGCTATACCCATAGCAGACACACACATAGCCATAGCCATAGCAGCCATGGACATAGCCATAGCCATAGCAGCCAATGCCACAGCCGTAGCCATAGCAGCGTTCGACATAGCCATAGCCATAGCAGCCTTAACCATTAACACAGCCATAACAGCCATAGCCATAGCCATAGCCATAGCAGCCATAGCCATAGCAGCCGCAGCCATAGCCATAGCCAAAGCAGCCATAGCCATTGCCATAGCAGCCTTAGCCATAGCCATAGCCATAGCCATAGCAGACATAGCCATAGCCATAGCCATAGCAGCCTTAGACATAGCCATAGCCTTAGCAGCCATAGCCATAGCCTTAGCAGCCATAGCCATAGCCACAGCCATAGCAGCCATAGCCATAGCCATAGCAGCCATAGCGATAGCCATAGCCACAGCAGCCTTAGCCATAGCCATAGCCATAGCAGGCATAGCCATAGCCATAGCAACCATAGCCATACAATAGCCATAGCCATAATCATAGCAACCATAGCCATAGCCATAGCAGCCATTGCCACAGCCATAGCAGCTATAGCCATAGCCATAGCAGCCATAGCCATAGGCATAGCAGCCAGAGCTAGAGCCACAGCAGCTGTAGCCATAGCCATAGCAACAGTAGCAATAGCCATAGTCATAGCAGCCATAGCTATGTCCATAGCAGCCACAGACATAGCCATAGCCATTGCCATAGCCATAGCAGCCTTAGCCATAGCCATAGCCAAAGCAGCCATAGCCATTGCCATAGCAGCCTTAGCCATATCCATAGCCATAGCCATAGCAGACATAGCCATAGCCATAGCCATAGCAGCCTTAGACATAGCCATAGCCTTAGCAGCCATAGCCATAGCCTTAGCTTCCATAGCCATAGCCATAGCAGCCATAGCCATAGCCATAGCAACCATAGCCTCAGCCGTAGCAGCCATAGGCTTAGCCATAGCAGCCATAGCCATAGCCATAGCAGCCAGTGCCAGAGCCACAGCAGCCGCAGACATATCCATAGCCTTAGCAGCCATAGCCAGAGCCATAGCAGAGATATCCATAGCCATAGCAGCCGTAGCCATATCCATAGCAACCATAGCCATAGCCATAGCAGCCATTGCCATAGTCATAGCCATAGCAGCCATAGCCATAGCAGCCATAGACATTGTCATGGCGGCCATAGCCATGGCCATAGCAACCATAGCCATAGCCATAGCAGCCATAGCCATAGCCACAGCAGCCATAGCCATAGCCATAGCAGTTATAGCTATAGCGATAGCCATAGAAGCCGTAGCCATAAAAGGCTTAGCCATAGCAGCCATAGCAATAGCCATAGCAGTTATAGCCATAGCCAAAGTCATAGCCATAGCAGCTTTATCCATCGCCATAGCAGCCATAGCAATAGCCATAGGTATAGCAACCATAGCCATAGCCATAGCAGCCATAGCCATAGACATAGCCATAGCAGTCATAGCCATAGCGATAGCCATAGAAGCCATAGCCATAGCCATAGCAGCCATAGCCAAAACCATAGCAGCCGCAGACATAGCCATAGCCATTGCCATAGCCATAGCAGCCTTAGCCATAGCCATAGCCATAGCAGCCATAGACATAGCCACAGCCATAGCAGCCATAGCCATAGCCATAGCAGTTATAGCTATAGCGATAGCCATAGAAGCCATAGCCATAAAAGGCTTAGCCATAGCAGCCATAGCAATAGCCATAGCAGTTATAGCCATAGCCAAAGTCATAGCCATAGCAGCTTTATCCATAGCCAATGTAGCCATAGCAATAGCCATAGGTATAGCAGCCATAGCCATAGCCATAGCAGACATAGCCAGAGCCATTGCCATAGCAACCTTAGACTTAGCCATAGATATAGCAGCCATAGACATAGCCACAGCCATAGCAGCCATAGCCATAGCCATAGCAGCCATAGCCGTCGCCATAGCAGCCATAGCCATTGTCATGGCGGCCATAGCCATGGCCATAGCAACCATAGCCATAGCCATAGCAGCCATAGCCATAGCCACAGCAGCCATAGCCATAGCCATAGCATTTATAGCTATAGCGATAGCCATAGAAGCCATAGCCATAAAAGGCTTAGCCATAGCAGCCATAGCAATAGCCATAGCAGTTATAGCCATAGCCAAAGTCATAGCCATAGCAGCTTTATCCATAGCCATAGTAGCCATAGCAATAGCCATAGGTATAGCAGCCATAGCCATAGCCATAGCAGCCATAGCCATAGACATAGCCATAGCAGTCATAGCCATAGCGATAGCCATAGAAGCCATAGCCATAGCCATAGCAGCCATAGCCATAACCATAGCAGACACAGCCATAGCCATAGCCATAGCAGCCATAGCCACAATAGGCATAGCCATAGCAGCTATAGCCATAGCCACATTCATAGGCATAGACATAGCCATTGCAGCCATAGCCATAGCCATAGCCATAGCCATATCAGTAATAGCCATAGCGATAGCCATAGAAGCCATAGCCGTAGAAGCCATAGCCATAGAAGCCATAGCCATAGCAGCCATAGTCATAGCCATAGAAGCCATAGCCAAAGCCATAGCAGCCGTATCCATAGACATAGTAGCCATAGCCAAAACCATAGCAGCCGCAGACATAGCCATAGCCATTGCCATAGCCATAGCAGCCTTAGCCATAGCCATAGCCATAGCAGCCATAGCCATAGCCATAGCCATAGCAGCCATAGGCGTAGCCATAGCCATAGCCATAGCAGCCATAGCCATGGCCATAGCAGCCATAGCCATGGTCATACTAGACACAGCCGTCGCCATGGCAGCCATATTCATAGCCATAGGCATAGCAGCTATAGCCATAGCCATTGCAGCCATAGCCATAGCCGTAGCCGCAACAGTTATAGCTATAGCGATAGCCATAGAAGCCATAGCCATAGCAGCCATAGCCATAGCCATGGCGGCCATAGCAGCCATAGCCGTAGCCATAGCCATAGCCATAGCAGCAACAGACATAGCCACAGAAGCCATAGCCATAACCATAGCAGCCATAGCAGCCATACCCGTAGCCATAGCCATAGCCATAGCAGACATAGACATAGCCATAGCAGCCATAGCCATAGCCATAGCAGACATAGCCATAGCCATAGCCATGGCGGCCATAGCCATAGCCATAGCCATAGCTGTAGCCATAGCAACCATAGCCAATGCCAAAGCAGCCATATCCATAGCCATAGCCATGGTAGACATAGCCATAGCCATAGCCATAGCAGCCATGGGCGTAGCCATAACAGTCATAGCCATAGCCATAGCCATAGCAGCCATAGCCATAGCAGCCGCAGCCATAGCCATAGCCAAAGCAGCCATAGCCATTGCCATAGCAGTCTTAGCCATAGCCATAGCCATAGCAGCCATGGCTATAGCCATGGCCGCCATAGCAGCCATAGCCGTAGCCATAGCCATAACCATAGCAGTCACATCTATAGCAACAGCAGACATAGCCATAACCATAGGCATAGCAGCCATAGCCATATCCATAGCCGCCACAGCCATGGTCATAGTAGACATACCCGCAGCCATAGCAGCCATAGACATAGCCATAGCTATAGCAGCCATAGCCATAGCCATAGACATAGCAGCCATAGCCATAGCAAACATCGCCATAGCCATAGCCATACCAGCCATAGACATAGCCATAGCCATAGCAGCCATAGCCATAGTCATAGCCATAGCAGCCATAGCCATTGCCATAGCAGCCATAGCCATAGCAGTCATAGCCATAGCGATAGCAATAGAAGCTATAGCCATAAAAGGCTTAGCCAGAGCAGCCATATCAATAGCCAAGGCAGCTATAGCCATAGCCACAGTGATAGCCATAGCAGCCGTATTCATAGCCATAGTAGCCATAGCCTTAGCCATAGCCATAGCAGCCATAGCCATAGCCATAGCCATAGCAGCCATAGCCATAGCAGCCGCAGCCATAGCCATAGCCAAAGCAGCCATAGCCATTGCCATAGCAGCCTTAGCCATAGCCATAGCCATAGCAGACATAGCCATAGCCATTGCCATAGCAGCCTTAGACATAGCCATAGATATAGCAGCCATAGACATAGCCACAGCCATAGCAGCCATAGCCATAGCCATAGCAGCCATAGCCATAGCCACAGCAGCCGTAGCCATAGCCATAGCAGTTATAGCTATAGCGATAGCCATAAAAGCCATAGGCATAAAAGGCTTAGCCATAGCAGCCATAGCAATAGCCATAGCAGTTATAGCCATAGCCAATGTCATAGCCATAGCAGCCGTATCCATAGCCATAGTAGTCATAGCAATAGCCATAGGTATAGCAGCCATAGCCATAGCCTTAGCAGCCATAGCCATAGCCATAGCCATAGCAGCCTTAGACATAGCCATAGCCTTAGCAGCCATAGCCATAGCCTTAGCAGCCATAGCCATAGCCACAGCCATAGCAGCCATAGCCATAGCCATAGCAGCCATAGCCATAGCCATAGCCACAGCAGCCTTAGCCATAGCCATAGCCATAGCAGGCATAGCCATAGCCATAGCAACCATAGCCATACAATAGCCATAGCCATAATCATAGCAACCATAGCCATAGCCATAGCAGCCATTGCCACAGCCATAGCAGCTATAGCCATAGCCATAGCAGCCATAGCCATAGGCATAGCAGCCAGAGCTAGAGCCACAGCAGCTGTAGCCATAGCCATAGCAACAGTAGCAATAGCCATAGTCATAGCAGCCATAGCTATGTCCATAGCAGCCACAGACATAGCCATAGCCATTGCCATAGCCATAGCAGCCTTAGCCATAGCCATAGCCAAAGCAGCCATAGCCATTGCCATAGCAGCCTTAGCCATATCCATAGCCATAGCCATAGCAGACATAGCCATAGCCATAGCCATAGCAGCCTTAGACATAGCCATAGCCTTAGCAGCCATAGCCATAGCCTTAGCTTCCATAGCCATAGCCATAGCAGCCATAGCCATAGCCATAGCAACCATAGCCTCAGCCGTAGCAGCCATAGGCTTAGCCATAGCAGCCATAGCCATAGCCATAGCAGCCAGTGCCAGAGCCACAGCAGCCGCAGACATATCCATAGCCTTAGCAGCCATAGCCAGAGCCATAGCAGAGATATCCATAGCCATAGCAGCCGTAGCCATATCCATAGCAACCATAGCCATAGCCATAGCAGCCATTGCCATAGTCATAGCCATAGCAGCCATAGCCATAGCCATAGCAGCCGTAGCCATAGCAAACATAGCCATAGCCATAGCCATACAAGCCATAGACGCAGCCATTGCCATAGCAGCCATAGCCATAGACGTAGCCATAGCAGCCATAGCCATAGCAGCCGCAGCCACAGCCATAGCCAAAGCAGCCATAGCCATTGCCATAGCAGCCTTAGCCATAGCCATAGCCATAGCAGACATAGCCATAGCCATTGCCATAGCAGCCTTAGACATAGCCATAGATATAGCAGCCATAGACATAGCCACAGCCATAGCAGCCATAGCCATAGCCATAGCAGCCATAGCCGTCGCCATAGCAGCCATAGACATTGTCATGGCGGCCATAGCCATGGCCATAGCAACCATAGCCATAGCCATAGCAGCCATAGCCATAGCCACAGCAGCCATAGCCATAGCCATAGCAGTTATAGCTATAGCGATAGCCATAGAAGCCGTAGCCATAAAAGGCTTAGCCATAGCAGCCATAGCAATAGCCATAGCAGTTATAGCCATAGCCAAAGTCATAGCCATAGCAGCTTTATCCATCGCCATAGCAGCCATAGCAATAGCCATAGGTATAGCAACCATAGCCATAGCCATAGCAGCCATAGCCATAGACATAGCCATAGCAGTCATAGCCATAGCGATAGCCATAGAAGCCATAGCCATAGCCATAGCAGCCATAGCCAAAACCATAGCAGCCGCAGACATAGCCATAGCCATTGCCATAGCCATCGCAGCCTTAGCCATAGCCATAGCCATAGCAGCCATAGACATAGCCACAGCCATAGCAGCCATAGCCATAGCCATAGCAGTTATAGCTATAGCGATAGCCATAGAAGCCATAGCCATAAAAGGCTTAGCCATAGCAGCCATAGCAATAGCCATAGCAGTTATAGCCATAGCCAAAGTCATAGCCATAGCAGCTTTATCCATAGCCAATGTAGCCATAGCAATAGCCATAGGTATAGCAGCCATAGCCATAGCCATAGCAGACATAGCCAGAGCCATTGCCATAGCAACCTTAGACTTAGCCATAGATATAGCAGCCATAGACATAGCCACAGCCATAGCAGCCATAGCCATAGCCATAGCAGCCATAGCCGTCGCCATAGCAGCCATAGCCATTGTCATGGCGGCCATAGCCATGGCCATAGCAACCATAGCCATAGCCATAGCAGCCATAGCCATAGCCACAGCAGCCATAGCCATAGCCATAGCATTTATAGCTATAGCGATAGCCATAGAAGCCATAGCCATAAAAGGCTTAGCCATAGCAGCCATAGCAATAGCCATAGCAGTTATAGCCATAGCCAAAGTCATAGCCATAGCAGCTTTATCCATAGCCATAGTAGCCATAGCAATAGCCATAGGTATAGCAGCCATAGCCATAGCCATAGCAGCCATAGCCATAGACATAGCCATAGCAGTCATAGCCATAGCGATAGCCATAGAAGCCATAGCCATAGCCATAGCAGCCATAGCCATAACCATAGCAGACACAGCCATAGCCATAGCCATAGCAGCCATAGCCACAATAGGCATAGCCATAGCACCTATAGCCATAGCCACATTCATAGGCATAGACATAGCCATTGCAGCCATAGCCATAGCCATAGCCATAGCCATATCAGTAATAGCCATAGCGATAGCCATAGAAGCCATAGCCGTAGAAGCCATAGCCATAGAAGCCATAGCCATAGCAGCCATAGTCATAGCCATAGAAGCCATAGCCAAAACCATAGCAGCCGTATCCATAGACATAGTAGCCATAGCCAAAACCATAGCAGCCGCAGACATAGCCATAGCCATTGCCATAGCCATAGCAGCCTTAGCCATAGCCATAGCCATAGCAGCCATAGCCATAGCCATAGCCATAGCAGCCATAGGCGTAGCCATAGCCATAGCCATAGCAGCCATAGCCATGGCCATAGCAGCCATAGCCATGGTCATACTAGACACAGCCGTCGCCATGGCAGCCATATTCATAGCCATAGGCATAGCAGCTATAGCCATAGCCATTGCAGCCATAGCCATAGCCGTAGCCGCAACAGTTATAGCTATAGCGATAGCCATAGAAGCCATAGCCATAGCAGCCATAGCCATAGCCATGGCGGCCATAGCAGCCATAGCCGTAGCCATAGCCATAGCCATAGCAGCAACAGACATAGCCACAGAAGCCATAGCCATAACCATAGCAGCCATAGCAGCCATACCCGTAGCCATAGCCATAGCCATAGCAGACATAGACATAGCCATAGCAGCCATAGCCATAGCCATAGCAGACATAGCCATAGCCATAGCCATGGCGGCCATAGCCATAGCCATAGCCATAGCTGTAGCCATAGCAACCATAGCCAATGCCAAAGCAGCCATATCCATAGCCATAGCCATGGTAGACATAGCCATAGCCATAGGCATAGCAGCCATGGGCGTAGCCATAACAGCCATAGCCATAGCCATAGCCATAGCAGCCATAGCCATAGCAGCCGCAGCCATAGCCATAGCCAAAGCAGCCATAGCCATTGCCATAGCAGTCTTAGCCATAGCCATAGCCATAGCAGCCATGGCTATAGCCATGGCCGCCATAGCAGCCATAGCCGTAGCCATAGCCATAACCATAGCAGTCACATCTATAGCAACAGCAGACATAGCCATAACCATAGGCATAGCAGCCATAGCCATATCCATAGCCGCCACAGCCATGGTCATAGTAGACATACCCGCAGCCATAGCAGCCATAGACATAGCCATAGCTATAGCAGCCATAGCCATAGCCATAGACATAGCAGCCATAGCCATAGCAAACATCGCCATAGCCATAGCCATACCAGCCATAGACATAGCCATAGCCATAGCAGCCATAGCCATAGTCATAGCCATAGCAGCCATAGCCATTGCCATAGCAGCCATAGCCATAGCAGTCACAGCCATAGCGATAGCAATAGAAGCTATAGCCATAAAAGGCTTAGCCAGAGCAGCCATATCAATAGCCAAGGCAGCTATAGCCATAGCCACAGTGATAGCCATAGCAGCCGTATTCATAGCCATAGTAGCCATAGCGTTAGCCATAGCCATAGCAGCCATAGCCATAGCCATAGCCATAGCAGCCATAGCCATAGCAGCCGCAGCCATAGCCATAGCCAAAGCAGCCATAGCCATTGCCATAGCAGCCTTAGCCATAGCCATAGCCATAGCAGACATAGCCATAGCCATTGCCATAGCAGCCTTAGACATAGCCATAGATATAGCAGCCATAGACATAGCCACAGCCATAGCAGCCATAGCCATAGCCATAGCAGCCATAGCCGTCGCCATAGCAGCCATAGCCATTGTCATGGCGGCCATAGCCATGGCCATAGCAGCCATAGCCATAGCCATAGCAGCCATAGCCATAGCCACAGCAGCCGTAGCCATAGCCATAGCAGTTATAGCTATAGCGATAGCCATAAAAGCCATAGGCATAAAAGGCTTAGCCATAGCAGCCATAGCAATAGCCATAGCAGTTATAGCCATAGCCAATGTCATAGCCATAGCAGCCGTATCCATAGCCATAGTAGTCATAGCAATAGCCATAGGTATAGCAGCCATAGCCATAGCCTTAGCAGCCATAGCCATAACCATAGCAGACACAGCCATAGCCATAGCCATAGCAGCCATAGCCACAATAGGCATAGCCATAGCAGCTATAGCCATAGCCACATTCATAGCCCTAGACATAGCCATTGCAGCCATAGCCATAGCCATAGCCATAGCAGCCATAGACGTAGCCATACCCATAGCCATAGCAGCCATAGCCATGGCCATAGCAGCCATAGCCATGGTCATACTAGACACAGCCGTCGCCATAGCAGCCATATTCATAGCCATAGTCATAGCAGCTATAGCCATAGCCATTGCAGCCATAGCCATAGGCGTAGCCATAACAGTTATAGCTATAGCGATAGCCATAGAAGCCATAGCCATAGAAGCCATGGCCATAGCAGCCATAGCAATAGCCATGGCGGCCATAGCAGCCATAGCCGTAGCCATAGCCATAGCCATAGCAGCAACAGACATAGCCATAGAAGCCATAGCCATAACCATAGCAGCCATAGCTGCCATACCCGTAGCCATAGCCATAGCCATAGCAGACATAGACATAGCCATAGCAGCCATAGCCATAGCCATAGCAGACATAGCCATAGCCATAGCCATGGCGGCCATAGCCATAGCCATAGCCATAGCTGTAGCCATAGCAACCATAGCCATAGCCAAAGCAGCCATAGCCATAGCCATAGCCATGGTAGACATAGCCATAGACATAGCCATAGCAGCCATGGGCATAACCATAGCAGCCACAGCCATAGCCATAGCCATAGTAGCCTTAGCCATAGCCATAGCCATAGCAGCATTAGCCAGAGACATAGCAGCCATAGCCATAGCCATAGACATAGCAGCCATAGCGATAGCCATAGCAGCCATAGCGATAGCCATAGCAGCCGTAGGCATAGCCACAGCCATAGAAGTCATAGCTATACCCATAGCAGACACACACATAGCCATAGCCATAGCAGCCATGGACATAGCCATAGCCATAGCAGCCAATGCCACAGCCGTAGCCATAGCAGCGTTCGACAAAGCCATAGCCATAGCAGCCTTAACCATTAACACAGCCATAACAGCCATAGCCATAGCCATAGCCATAGCAGCCATAGCCATAGCAGCCGCAGCCATAGCCATAGCCAAAGCAGCCATAGCCATTGCCATAGCAGCCTTAGCCATAGCCATAGCCATAGCCATAGCAGACATAGCCATAGCCATAGCCATAGCAGCCTTAGACATAGCCATAGCCTTAGCAGCCATAGCCATAGCCTTAGCAGCCATAGCCATAGCCACAGCCATAGCAGCCATAGCCATAGCCATAGCAGCCATAGCCATAGCCATAGCCACAGCAGCCTTAGCCATAGCCATAGCCATAGCAGGCATAGCCATAGCCATAGCAACCATAGCCATACAATAGCCATAGCCATAATCATAGCAACCATAGCCATAGCCATAGCAGCCATTGCCACAGCCATAGCAGCTATAGCCATAGCCATAGCAGCCATAGCCATAGGCATAGCAGCCAGAGCTAGAGCCACAGCAGCTGTAGCCATAGCCATAGCAACAGTAGCAATAGCCATAGTCATAGCAGCCATAGCTATGTCCATAGCAGCCACAGACATAGCCATAGCCATTGCCATAGCCATAGCAGCCTTAGCCATAGCCATAGCCAAAGCAGCCATAGCCATTGCCATAGCAGCCTTAGCCATATCCATAGCCATAGCCATAGCAGACATAGCCATAGCCATAGCCATAGCAGCCTTAGACATAGCCATAGCCTTAGCAGCCATAGCCATAGCCTTAGCTTCCATAGCCATAGCCATAGCAGCCATAGCCATAGCCATAGCAACCATAGCCTCAGCCGTAGCAGCCATAGGCTTAGCCATAGCAGCCATAGCCATAGCCATAGCAGCCAGTGCCAGAGCCACAGCAGCCGCAGACATATCCATAGCCTTAGCAGCCATAGCCAGAGCCATAGCAGAGATATCCATAGCCATAGCAGCCGTAGCCATATCCATAGCAACCATAGCCATAGCCATAGCAGCCATTGCCATAGTCATAGCCATAGCAGCCATAGCCATAGCCATAGCAGCCGTAGCCATAGCAAACATAGCCATAGCCATAGCCATACAAGCCATAGACGCAGCCATTGCCATAGCAGCCATAGCCATAGACGTAGCCATAGCAGCCATAGCCATAGCAGCCGCAGCCACAGCCATAGCCAAAGCAGCCATAGCCATTGCCATAGCAGCCTTAGCCATAGCCATAGCCATAGCAGACATAGCCATAGCCATTGCCATAGCAGCCTTAGACATAGCCATAGATATAGCAGCCATAGACATAGCCACAGCCATAGCAGCCATAGCCATAGCCATAGCAGCCATAGCCGTCGCCATAGCAGCCATAGACATTGTCATGGCGGCCATAGCCATGGCCATAGCAACCATAGCCATAGCCATAGCAGCCATAGCCATAGCCACAGCAGCCATAGCCATAGCCATAGCAGTTATAGCTATAGCGATAGCCATAGAAGCCGTAGCCATAAAAGGCTTAGCCATAGCAGCCATAGCAATAGCCATAGCAGTTATAGCCATAGCCAAAGTCATAGCCATAGCAGCTTTATCCATCGCCATAGCAGCCATAGCAATAGCCATAGGTATAGCAACCATAGCCATAGCCATAGCAGCCATAGCCATAGACATAGCCATAGCAGTCATAGCCATAGCGATAGCCATAGAAGCCATAGCCATAGCCATAGCAGCCATAGCCAAAACCATAGCAGCCGCAGACATAGCCATAGCCATTGCCATAGCCATAGCAGCCTTAGCCATAGCCATAGCCATAGCAGCCATAGACATAGCCACAGCCATAGCAGCCATAGCCATAGCCATAGCAGTTATAGCTATAGCGATAGCCATAGAAGCCATAGCCATAAAAGGCTTAGCCATAGCAGCCATAGCAATAGCCATAGCAGTTATAGCCATAGCCAAAGTCATAGCCATAGCAGCTTTATCCATAGCCAATGTAGCCATAGCAATAGCCATAGGTATAGCAGCCATAGCCATAGCCATAGCAGACATAGCCAGAGCCATTGCCATAGCAACCTTAGACTTAGCCATAGATATAGCAGCCATAGACATAGCCACAGCCATAGCAGCCATAGCCATAGCCATAGCAGCCATAGCCGTCGCCATAGCAGCCATAGCCATTGTCATGGCGGCCATAGCCATGGCCATAGCAACCATAGCCATAGCCATAGCAGCCATAGCCATAGCCACAGCAGCCATAGCCATAGCCATAGCATTTATAGCTATAGCGATAGCCATAGAAGCCATAGCCATAAAAGGCTTAGCCATAGCAGCCATAGCAATAGCCATAGCAGTTATAGCCATAGCCAAAGTCATAGCCATAGCAGCTTTATCCATAGCCATAGTAGCCATAGCAATAGCCATAGGTATAGCAGCCATAGCCATAGCCATAGCAGCCATAGCCATAGACATAGCCATAGCAGTCATAGCCATAGCGATAGCCATAGAAGCCATAGCCATAGCCATAGCAGCCATAGCCATAACCATAGCAGACACAGCCATAGCCATAGCCATAGCAGCCATAGCCACAATAGGCATAGCCATAGCAGCTATAGCCATAGCCACATTCATAGGCATAGACATAGCCATTGCAGCCATAGCCATAGCCATAGCCATAGCAGCCATAGGCGTAGCCATAGCCATAGCCATAGCAGCCATAGCCATGGCCATAGCATCCATAGCCATGGTCATACTAGACACAGCCGTCGCCATAGCAGCCATATTCATAGCCATAGGCATAGCAGCTATAGCCATAGCCATTGCAGCCATAGCCATAGCCGTAGCCGCAACAGTTATAGCTATAGCGATAGCCATAGAAGCCATAGCCATAGCAGCCATAGCCATAGCCATGGCGGCCATAGCAGCCATAGCCGTAGCCATAGCCATAGCCATAGCAGCAACAGACATAGCCATAGAAGCCATAGCCATAACCATAGCAGCCATAGCTGCCATACCCGTAGCCATAGCCATAGCCATAGCAGACATAGACATAGCCATAGCAGCCATAGCCATAGCCATAGCAGACATAGCCATAGCCATAGCCATGGCGGCCATAGCCATAGCCATAGCCATAGCTGTAGCCATAGCAACCATAGCCATAGCCAAAGCAGCCATAGCCATAGCCATAGCCATGGTAGACATAGCCATAGACATAGCCATAGCAGCCATGGGCATAACCATAGCAGCCACAGCCATAGCCATAGCCATAGTAGCCTTAGCCATAGCCATAGCCATAGCAGCATTAGCCAGAGACATAGCAGCCATAGCCATAGCCATAGACATAGCAGCCATAGCGATAGCCATAGCAGCCATAGCGATAGCCATAGCAGCCGTAGGCATAGCCACAGCCATAGAAGTAATAGCTATACCCATAGCAGACACACACATAGCCATAGCCATAGCAGCCATGGACATAGCCATAGCCATAGCAGCCAATGCCACAGCCATAGCCATAGCAGCGTTAGACATAGCCATAGCCATAGCAGCCTTAACCATTAACACAGCCATAACAGCCATAGCCATAGCCATAGCCATAGCAGCCATAGCCATAGCAGCCGCAGCCATAGCCATAGCCAAAGCAGCCATAGCCATTGCCATAGCAGCCTTAGCCATAGCCATAGCCATAGCCATAGCAGACATAGCCATAGCCATAGCCATAGCAGCCTTAGACATAGCCATAGCCTTAGCAGCCATAGCCATAGCCTTAGCAGCCATAGCCATAGCCACAGCCATAGCAGCCATAGCCATAGCCATAGCAGCCATAGCCATAGCCATAGCCACAGCAGCCTTAGCCATAGCCATAGCCATAGCAGGCATAGCCATAGCCATAGCAACCATAGCCATACAATAGCCATAGCCATAATCATAGCAACCATAGCCATAGCCATAGCAGCCATTGCCACAGCCATAGCAGCTATAGCCATAGCCATAGCAGCCATAGCCATAGGCATAGCAGCCAGAGCTAGAGCCACAGCAGCTGTAGCCATAGCCATAGCAACAGTAGCAATAGCCATAGTCATAGCAGCCATAGCTATGTCCATAGCAGCCACAGACATAGCCATAGCCATTGCCATAGCCATAGCAGCCTTAGCCATAGCCATAGCCAAAGCAGCCATAGCCATTGCCATAGCAGCGTTAGCCATAGCCATAGCCATAGCCATAGCAGACATAGCCATAGCCATAGCCATAGCAGCCTTAGACATAGCCATAGCCTTAGCAGCCATAGCCATAGCCTTAGCTTCCATAGCCATAGCCATAGCAGCCATAGCCATAGCCATAGCAACCATAGCCTCAGCCGTAGCAGCCATAGGCTTAGCCATAGCAGCCATAGCCATAGCCATAGCAGCCAGTGCCAGAGCCACAGCAGCCGCAGACATATCCATAGCCTTAGCAGCCATAGCCAGAGCCATAGCAGAGATATCCATAGCCATAGCAGCCGTAGCCATATCCATAGCAACCATAGCCATAGCCATAGCAGCCATTGCCATAGTCATAGCCATAGCAGCCATAGCCATAGCCATAGCAGCCGTAGCCATAGCAAACATAGCCATAGCAATAGCCATACAAGCCATAGACGCAGCCATTGCCATAGCAGCCATAGCCATAGACGTAGCCATAGCAGCCATAGCCATAGCAGCCGCAGCCACAGCCATAGCCAAAGCAGCCATAGCCATTGCCATAGCAGCCTTAGCCATAGCCATAGCCATAGCAGACATAGCCATAGCCATTGCCATAGCAGCCTTAGACATAGCCATAGATATAGCAGCCATAGACATAGCCACAGCCATAGCAGCCATAGCCATAGCCATAGCAGCCATAGCCGTCGCCATAGCAGCCATAGACACTGTCATGGCGGCCATAGCCATGGCCATAGCAACCATAGCCATAGCCATAGCAGCCATAGCCATAGCCACAGCAGCCATAGCCATAGCCATAGCAGTTATAGCTATAGCGATAGCCATAGAAGCCGTAGCCATAAAAGGCTTAGCCATAGCAGCCATAGCAATAGCCATAGGAGTTATAGCCATAGCCAAAGTCATAGCCATAGCAGCTTTATCCATCGCCATAGTAGCCATAGCAATAGCCATAGGTATAGCAACCATAGCCATAGCCATAGCAGCCATAGCCATAGACATAGCCATAGCAGTCATAGCCATAGCGATAGCCATAGAAGCCATAGCCATAGCCATAGCAGCCATAGCCAAAACCATAGCAGCCGCAGACATAGCCATAGCCATTGCCATAGCCATAGCAGCCTTAGCCATAGCCATAGCCATAGCAGCCATAGACATAGCCACAGCCATAGCAGCCATAGCCATAGCCATAGCAGTTATAGCTATAGCGATAGCCATAGAAGCCATAGCCATAAAAGGCTTAGCCATAGCAGCCATAGCAATAGCCATAGCAGTTATAGCCATAGCCAAAGTCATAGCCATAGCAGCTTTATCCATAGCCAATGTAGCCATAGCAATAGCCATAGGTATAGCAGCCATAGCCATAGCCATAGCAGACATAGCCAGAGCCATTGCCATAGCAACCTTAGACTTAGCCATAGATATAGCAGCCATAGACATAGCCACAGCCATAGCAGCCATAGCCATAGCCATAGCAGCCATAGCCGTCGCCATAGCAGCCATAGCCATTGTCATGGCGGCCATAGCCATGGCCATAGCAACCATAGCCATAGCCATAGCAGCCATAGCCATAGCCACAGCAGCCATAGCCATAGCCATAGCATTTATAGCTATAGCGATAGCCATAGAAGCCATAGCCATAAAAGGCTTAGCCATAGCAGCCATAGCAATAGCCATAGCAGTTATAGCCATAGCCAAAGTCATAGCCATAGCAGCTTTATCCATAGCCATAGTAGCCATAGCAATAGCCATAGGTATAGCAGCCATAGCCATAGCCATAGCAGCCATAGCCATAGACATAGCCATAGCAGTCATAGCCATAGCGATAGCCATAGAAGCCATAGCCATAGCCATAGCAGCCATAGCCATAACCATAGCAGACACAGCCATAGCCATAGCCATAGCAGCCATAGCCACAATAGGCATAGCCATAGCAGCTATAGCCATAGCCACATTCATAGGCATAGACATAGCCATTGCAGCCATAGCCATAGCCATAGCCATAGCCATATCAGTAATAGCCATAGCGATAGCCATAGAAGCCATAGCCGTAGAAGCCATAGCCATAGAAGCCATAGCGATAGCAGCCATAGTCATAGCCATAGAAGCCATAGCCAAAACCATAGCAGCCGTATCCATAGACATAGTAGCCATAGCCAAAACCATAGCAGCCGCAGACATAGCCATAGCCATTGCCATAGCCATAGCAGCCTTAGCCATAGCCATAGCCATAGCAGCCATAGCCATAGCCATAGCCATAGCAGCCATAGGCGTAGCCATAGCCATAGCCATAGCAGCCATAGCCATGGCCATAGCAGCCATAGCCATGGTCATACTAGACACAGCCGTCGCCATAGCAGCCATATTCATAGCCATAGGCATAGCAGCTATAGCCATAGCCATAGCCATAGCAGACATAGCCATAGCCATAGCCATAGCAGCCTTAGACATAGCCATAGCCTTAGCAGCCATAGCCGTAGCCTTAGCAGCCATAGCCATAGCCACAGCCATAGCAGCCATAGCCATAGCCATAGCAGCCATAGCCATAGCCATAGCCATAGCAGCCTTAGCCATAGCCATAGCCATAGCAGGCATAGCCATAGCCATAGCAACCATAGCCATACAATAGCCATAGCCATAATCATAGCAACCATAGCCATAGCCATAGCAGCCATTGCCACAGCCATAGCAGCTATAGCCATAGCCATAGCAGCCATAGCCATAGGCATAGCAGCCAGAGCTAGAGCCACAGCAGCTGTAGCCATAGCCATAGCAACAGTAGCAATAGCCATAGTCATAGCAGCCATAGCTATGTCCATAGCAGCCGCAGCCATATCCATAGCCTTAGCAGCCATAGCCATAGCCATAGCAGTTATAGCTATAGCGATAGCCATAGAAGCCATAGCCATAAAAGGCTTAGCCATAGCAGCCATAGCAATAGCCATAGCAGTTATAGCCATAGCCAAAGTCATAGCCATAGCAGCTTTATCCATAGCCATAGTAGCCATAGCAATAGCCATAGGTATAGCAGCCATAGCCATAGCCATAGCAGCCATAGCCATAGACATAGCCATAGCAGTCATAGCCATAGCGATAGCCATAGAAGCCATAGCCATAGCCATAGCAGCCATAGCCATAACCATAGCAGACACAGCCATAGCCATAGCCATAGCTGCATTAGCCAGAGACATAGCAGCCATAGCCATAGCCATAGCCATAGCAGCCATAGCGATAGCCATAGCAGCCATAGCGATAGCCATAGCAGCCGTAGGCATAGCCACAGCCATAGAAGTCATAGCTATACCCATAGCAGACACACACATAGCCATAGCCATAGCAGCCATGGACATAGCCATAGCCATAGCAGCCAATGCCACAGCCATAGCCATAGCAGCGTTAGACATAGCCATAGCCATAGCAGCCTTAATCATTAACACAGCCATAACAGCCATAGCCATAGCCATAGCCATAGGAGCCATAGCCATAGCAGCCGCAGCCATAGCTATAGCCAAAGCAGCCATAGCCATTGCCATAGCAGCCTTAGCCATAGCCATAGCCATAGCAGACATAGCCATAGCCATAGCCATAGCAGCCTTAGACATAGCCATAGCCTTAGCAGCCATAGCCATAGCCTTAGCAGCCATAGCCATAGCCACAGCCATAGCAGCCATAGCCATAGCCATAGCAGCCATAGCCATAGCCATAGCCATAGCAGCCTTAGCCATAGCCATAGCCATAGCAGGCATAGCCATAGCCATAGCAACCGTAGCCATACAATAGCCATAGCCATAATCATAGCAACCATAGCCATAGCCATAGCAGCCATTGCCACAGCCATAGCAGCTATAGCCATAGCCATAGCAGCCATAGCCATAGGCATAGCAGCCAGAGCTAGAGCCACAGCAGCTGTAGCCATAGCCATAGCAACAGTAGCAATAGCCATAGTCATAGCAGCCATAGCTATGTCCATAGCAGCCGCAGCCATATCCATAGCCTTAGCAGCCATAGCCAGAGCCATAGCAGAGATATCTATAGCCATAGCAGCCATAGCCATATCCATAGCAACCATAGCCATAGCCATAGCAGCCATTGCCATAGTCATAGCCATAGCAGCCATAGCCATAGCCGTAGCAGCCGTAGCCATAGCAAACATAGCCATAGCCATAGCCATACCAGCCATAGACGTAGCCATAGCCATAGCGGCCATAGCCATAGCCGTAGCCATAGCAGCCATAGCCATAGCAGCCATAGACGTAGCCATAGCCATAGCCATAGCAGCCATAGCCATGGCCATAGCAGCCATAGCCGTCACCATAGCAGCCATAGCCATTGTCATGGCGGCCATAGCCATGGCCATAGCAGCCATAGCCATAGCCATAGCAGCCATAGCCGTAGCTATAGCAGCTATAGGCACATCTAAAGGAGTCATAGCCATATCCATAGCAGCCATAACCATAGCCATAGCCACAGTAGCCATAGCCACAGCCATAGCAGCCATAGACATAGACATAGCCACAGTAGCCAATGCAATAGCCATTGCAGCCATAGCCATAGCCATAGCATTAGCAGCCATAGCCATAGCCATAGCAGCCATAGCCATTGCCGTAGCATCCATAGCCATAACCATAGCAGCCATAGCCATAGCCATAGCAGTCATCGGCATAGCCATAGCCATAGCAGTCATAGCCTTAGCCATATCAGCCACAGCCATAGCTATAGCAGCCATAGCCAAAGCAACCATAGCCATAGCCATAGCAGCCATAGCCGTAGCCATAGCAGCCATAGCCATAGCCATAGCAGCCGTAGCCATAGCAGCCATAGCCATAGCAGCCGTAGCCATAGCAGCCATAGCCATAGCCATACGAGCCATAGTTAATGGCATAGCCACAGCAGCCGTAGCCATAGCCACAGCCGTAACAGCCATAGCAACAGCCATAGCCATAGCAGACATAGCTATGTCCATAGCAGCCATAGCCATAGCCATAGCCATCGCAGCCATAGACATAGACATAGCCACAGTAGCCAATGCCATAGCCATAGCAGTTATAGGCATAGCCGTAGCAGCCATAGGCATATCTATACCATAGACATAGGAGCCATTGCCATAGCCATAGCAGCCATTGTCATAGCCATAGCCACAGCCATAGCAGCAATAGCCATAGCCATAGCCATAGCCATAGCAGCAATAGTCATAGCCAGAGCGCCATAGCAGCCATAGCCATAGCCATAGCAGCCATAGCAATAGCCATAGCAGTAGCCATAGCAGCAATAGCCATAGGCATAGCAGCCATAGCAGCCATAGTCATAGCCATAGCAGCCATAGCCATAGCCATAGCAGCCATAGCCGTAGCCACCGCAGGCATAGCCATAGCCATAGCCATAGCCATTGCAGCAATAGCAATAGCCATAGCCATAGCAGTAATAGTCATAGCCAATGGAGCCATAGCAGCCATAGCCATAGCCATTGCAGCCATAGCCATAGCCATAGCATTAGCTGCCATAGCCATAGCCATAGCAGCCATAGCCCTAGCCATAGCAGTCATAACCATAACCATAACCATGGCCATAGCCATAGGAGCCATAGCTATATCCACAGCAGCAATCGCCACAGCCGTAGCAGCCATGGGCATAGCCATCGGAGCCATAGCCATAGCAATAGCACGCATAGCGATAGCCATAGCAGCCTAGACATAGCCATAGCAGCCATAGCCATAGCCATAGCCACTGCAGCCAATGCCATAGCCATAGCAGTTATAGCCATAGCCGTAGCAGCCAGAAGCATAGCTACACCAGCCACAGACATAGCAGCCGTAGCCATAGCCATAGCAGCCATAGTCATAGCCATAGCCGTAGCCATAGCAGCAATAGTCATAGCCATAGCAGCCATAGTCATACCCATAGCCATAGCCATACCAGCAATAGTCATCGCCATAGCAGCCCTAGCAGCCGTAGCCATAGCCATAGCAGCCATAGGCATACCCATACCAGCCATAGACATAGCAGCCATAGCCATAGCAATAGCACGCATAGCGATAACCATAGCTGCCGCAGCCATAGCCATAGCAGCCATAGCCACAACCATAGCAGCCATAGCCATAGCCATAGCAGTCATCGGCATAGCCATAGCCATAGCAGTCATAGCCATAGCCATATCAGCCATAGCCATAGCTATAGCAGCCATACCCGAAGCAGCCATAGCCTTAGCCATAGCAGCCATAGCCATAGCTATAGTAGCCATAGCCATAGCAGCCATACCCATAGCCATATCTGCCATAGCCATAGCCATAGCCATTGCAGCAATAGCCATAGCCATAGCAGACATAGCCATAGCCATAGCAGCCATAGCCGTAGCCATCGCAGCCATAGCCATAGCCATAGCCATAGCCATAGCCATAGCAGCCATAGCCGTAGCCATCGCAGCCATAGTCATAGCCATAGCCATAGCCATAGCAGCAATCGCAATAGCCATACAGCCATAGCAGCCATAGCCATAGCCAGAGCAGCCATAGCCATAGCCATAGCCATCGCAGGCATAGCCATAGCCATAGCCATCGCCATAGCAGCAATAGCAACAGCCATAGCAGCCATAGCAGCCATAGCCATAGCCATAGCAGCTATAGGCACATCTAAAGGAGTCATAGCCATATCCATAGCAGCCATAACCATAGCCATAGCCACAGTAGCCATAGCCACAGCCATAGCAGCCATAGACATAGACATAGCCACAGTAGCCAATGCCATAGCCATTGCAGCCATAGCCATAGCCATAGCATTAGCAGCCATAGCCATAGCCATAGCAGCCATAGCCATTGCCGTAGCATACATAGCCATAAACATAGCAGCCATAGCCATAGCCATAGCAGTCATCGGCATAGCCATAGCCATAGCAGTCATAGCCTTAGCCATATCAGCCACAGCCATAGCTATAGCAGCCATAGCCAAAGCAACCATAGCCATAGCCATAGCAGCCAAAGCCGTAGCCATAGCAGCCATAGCCATAGCCATAGCAGCCGTAGCCATAGCAGCCATAGCCATAGCCATACGAGCCATAGTTAATGGCATAGCCACAGCAGCCGTAGCCATAGCCACAGCCGTAACAGCCATAGCAACAGCCATAGCCATAGCAGACATAGCTATGTCCATAGCAGCCATAGCCATAGCCATAGCCATAGCAGCCATAGACATAGACATAGCCACAGTAGCCAATGCCATAGCCATAGCAGTTATAGGCATAGCCGTAGCAGCCATAGGCATATCTATACCATAGACATAGAAGCCATTGCCATAGCCATAGCAGCCATTGTCATAGCCATAGCCACAGCCATAGCAGCAATAGCCATAGCCATAGCCATAGCCATAGCAGCAATAGTCATAGCCAGAGCAGCCATAGCAGCCATAGCCATAGCCATAGCAGCCATAGCCGTAGCCATCGCAGGCATAGCCATAGCCATAGCCATAGGCATTGCAGCAGTAGCAATAGCCATAGCCATAGCCATAGCAGTAATAGTCATAGCCAATGGAGCCATAGCAGCCATAGCCATAGCCATTGCAGCCATAGCCATAGCCATAGCATTAGCTGCCATAGCCATAGCCATAGCAAGCATAGCCCTAGCCATAGCAGCCGCAGCCATAGCCATAGCAGCCGTAGCCATAGCCATAGCAGCCATAGCCATAGCCATAGCAGCCATAGCCATAGCCATAGCAGCCGTTACCGTAGCCATCGCAGCCATTGCCATACCCATAGCCATAGCCATAGCAGCAAATGCCATAGCCATAGCAGTTATAGCCATAGCCGTAGCAGCCATGCGCATAGCTATACCAGCCATAGACGTAGCAGCCATAGCCATAGCCATAGGAGCCATAGCTATATCCACAGCAGCAATAGCCACAGCCGTAGCAGCCATGGGCATAGCCATCGGAGCCATAGCCATAGAAATAGCACGCATAGCGATAGCCATAGCAGCCTAGACATAGCCATAGCAGCCATAGCCATAGCCATAGCCACTGCAGCCAATGCCATAGCCATAGCAGTTATAGCCATAGCCGTAGCAGCCAGAAGCATAGCTATACCAGCCACAGACATAGCAGCCATAGCCATAGCCACAGCAGCCATAGTCATAGCCATAGCCGTAGCCATAGCAGCAATAGTCATAGCCATAGCAGCCATAGTCATACCCATAGCCATAGCCATAGCAGCAATAGTCATCGCCATAGCAGCCCTAGCAGCCGTAGCCATAGCCATAGCAGCCATAGGCATACCTATACCAGCCATAGACATAGCAGCCATAGCCATAGCAATAGCACGCATAGCGATAACCATAGCAGCCGCAGCCATAGCCATAGCAGCCATAGCCACAACCATAGCAGCCATAGCCATAGCCATAGCCATAGCAGCCATAGCCGTAGCCATCGCAGCCATAGTCATAGCCATAGCCATAGCCATAGCAGCAATCGCAATAGCCATACAGCCATAGCAGCCATAGCCATAGCCAGAGCAGCCATAGCCATAGCCATAGCAGCCATAGCCCTAGCCATAGCAGCCATAGCCGTAGCCATCGCAGGCATAGCCATAGCCATAGCCATACCCATAGCAGCAATAGCAACAGGCATAGCAGCCATAGCAGCCATAGCCATAGCCATAGCTGCCATAGCCATAGCAATAGCACGCATAGCGACAGCCATAGCAGCCGCAGCAATAGCCATAGCAGCCGTAGCCATAGCCATAGCAGCCATAGCCATAGCCATAGCAGCCATAGCCATAGCCATAGCAGCCATTACCGTAGCCATCGCAGCCATTGCCACACCCATAGCCATAGCCATAGCAGCAATAGCAATAGCCATAGCAGCCATAGACATAGCCATAGCCACATTAGCCCATGCCATAGCCATAGCAGTTATAGCCATAGCCGTAGCAGCCATAGCCATGGCCATGGCAGCCATTGCCATGGCCATAGCAGCCATAGCCATAGCTATAGCAGCCATAGCCAAAACAGCCATAGCCATAGCCATAGCAGCCATGCCATAGCCATAGACATATCAGCCATAGCTATATCCATAGCAGCCATAGAGATAGCCATAGCCATAGCAGCCATAGACATAGCCATAGCCTTAGCAGCGACAGCCACAGCCATAGCAGCCATAGCAGCCATAGCCATAGCCATAGCAGCCATAGTCATAGCCATAGCACGCATAGCGACAGCCATAGCAGCCGTAGCCATAGCCATAGCAGCCATAGCCATAGCCATATCAGCCAAAGCCATAGCCAAAGCATCCATAGCCATAGCCATAGCAGCTATCGCCATAGCCATATCAGCCATAGCCGTAGCTATAGCAGCCATAGCCAAAGCAGCCATAGCCATAGCCATAGCAGCCATGGCCATAGCCATAGACATATCAGCCATAGCTATATCCATAGCAGCCATAGACATAGCCATAGCCATAGCAGCCATAGACATAGCCATAGCCACATTAGCCGATGCCATAGCCATAGCGGTTATAGCCATAGCCGTAGCAGCCATTGGCATAGCTATACCAGCCATAGACACAGCAGCCATAGCCATAGCCATAGCAGCCATTGTCATAGCCATAGCCATAGCCACAGCAGCCAATGCCATAGCCATAGCAGTTATAGACATAGGCGTAGCAGCCATAGGCATAGCTACACCAGCCATAGACATAGCAGCCATAGCCATAGCCATAGGAGCCATAGCTATATCCACAGCAGCAATAGCCACAGCCGTAGCAGCCATGGGCATAGCCATCGGAGACATAGCCATAGCAATAGCACGCATAGCGATAGCTATAGCAGCCTAGACATAGCCATAGCAGCCATAGCCATAGCCATAGCCACTGCAGCCAATGCCATAGCCATAGCAGTTATAGCCATAGCCGTAGCAGCCATAGGTACAGCTATACCAGCCACAGACATAGCAGCCATAGCCATAGCCATTGCAGCCATAGTCATAGCCATAGCCGTAGCCATAGCAGCAATAGTCATAGCCATAGCAGCCCTAGCAGCCATAGCCATAGCCATAGCCATAGCAGTAGCCATAGCAGCAAGAGCCATAGCCATAGCAGCCATAGCAGCCATAGCCATAGCCATAGCAGCCATAGCCATAGCAATAGCACGCATAGCATTAGCCATAGCAGCCGCAGCCATAGCCATAACAATAGCACGCATAGCATTAGCCATAGCAGCCGCAGCCATAGCAACAGCAGCCGTAGCCATAGCCATAGCAGACATAGCCATAGCCATAGCAGCCATACACATAGACACAGCCATAGAAGCAATAGCTATAGCCATAGCAGCCATAGACGTAGCCATAGCCACATTAGCCGATTCCATAGCCATAGCAGTTATAGCCATAGCCGCAGCAGCCATAGGCATAGCTATACCAGCCATAGTCGTAGCAGCAATAGCCATAGGCATAGCAGCCATAGCAGCCATAGCCATAGCCATAGCAGCCATAGCCATAACCATAACAGCCATAGCCAAAGGCCTAGCAGCCATAGCCGTAGCTATAGCAGCTATAGGCATATCTAAAGGAGTCATAGCCATATCCATAGCAGCCATAACCATAGCCATAGCAGCCATAGCCATGGACATAGCAGCCATTGCCATGGCCATAGCAGCCATAGCCATATGTATAGGTACCATAGCCATATCAGCCATAGCCATAGCCATAGCAGCCATAGCCAAAGCAGCCATAGCCATAGCTATAGCAGCCATAACCATAGCCACAGCCATAGCAGACATAGCCATAGCCAAAGCAGCCATAGTCATAGCAATAGCAGCCATAGCCATAGCTATAGTAGCCATAGCCATAGCAGCCATAGCCATAGCCATATCAGCCGTAGCCATAGCCATAGCCGCAGCAGCCATAGCCATATGTATAGGTACCATAGCCATATCAGCCATAGCCATAGCTATAGCAGCCATAGCCAAAGCAGCCATAGCCATAGCTATGGCAGCCATAGCCATAGCCATAGCAGCCATAGCCGTAGCCGTCGCAGCCATTGCCATACCCATAGCCATAGCCATAGCAGCAATAGCAATAGCGATAGCAGCCATAGACATAGCCATAGCCACATTAGCCGATGCCATAGCCATAGCAGTTATAGCCATAGCCGCAGCAGCCATAGGCATAGCTATACCAGCCATAGACATATCAGCCATAGCCATAGCCATAGCAGCCATTGTCATAGCCATAGGCATAGCCACAGCAGCCAATGCCATAGCCATAGAGAGTTATAGCCATAGCCGTAGCAGCCATAGGCATAGCTATACCAGTCATAGACATAGCAGCCATAGCCATAGCCATAGCAGCCATAGCCATAGCCACAGCCACAGCCATAGCAGCAATAGTCATCGCCATAGCAGACATAGCCATAGCCATAGCAGCCATAGCCCTAGCCATCGCAGCCATAGCCATAGCCATAGCCATAGCCATAGCCATAGCAGCCATAGCCGTAGCCATCGCAGCCATAGTCATAGCCATAGCAGCCATAGCCATAGCCATAGCAGCCATAGCCGTAGCCATCGCAGGCATAGCCATAGCCATAGCCATAGCCATAGCAGCAATAGCAATAGCCATAGCAGCCATAGCAGCCATAGCCATAGCCATAGCAGCCATAGTCATAGCCACAGCACGCATAGCGACAGCCATAGCAGCCGTAGCCATAGCCATAGCAGCCATAGCCACAGCCATATCAGCCATAGCCATAGCCAAAGTACCCATAGCCATAGCCATAGCAGCTATAGCCATAGCCATATCAGCCATAGCCATAGCTATAGCAGCCATAGCCAAAGCAGCCATAGCCATAGCCATAGCAGCCATAGCCGTAGCCATAGCAGCCATAGCCATAGCCATAGCAGCCGTAGCCATAGCCACAGCCGTGACAGCCATAGCAGCAGCCATAGCCATAGCGGCCATAGCTATATCCATAGCAGCCATAGCCATAGCCATAGCCATAGCAGCCATAGACATAGACATAGCCACAGTAGCCAATGCCATAGCCATAGCAGTTATAGGCATAGCCGTAGCAGCCATAGGCATATCTATACCATAGACATAGAAGCCATTGCCATAGCCATAGCAGCCATTGTCATAGCCATAGCCACAGCCATAGCAGCAATAGCCATAGCCATAGCCATAGCCATAGCAGCAATAGTCATAGCCAGAGCAGCCATAGCAGCCATAGCCATAGCCATAGCAGCCATAGCCGTAGCCATCGCAGGCATAGCCATAGCCATAGCCATAGCCATTGCAGCAGTAGCAATAGCCATAGCCATAGCCATAGCAGTAATAGTCATAGCCAATGGAGCCATAGCAGCCATAGCCATAGCCATTGCAGCCATAGCCATAGCCATAGCATTAGCTGCCATAGCCATAGCCATAGCAGCCATAGCCCTAGCCATAGCAGCCACAGCCATAGCCATAGCAAGAGCCATAGCAATAGCCATAGCAGCAATAGCCACAGCCATAGCAGCCATATCCGTAGCCATCGCAGCCATAGCCATATCCATAGCAGTCATAACCATAGCCAAAGCAGCCATAGCCGTAGCCATCGTAGCCATAGCCATAGCCATAGCCATAGCCATAGCAGCAACAGTCCCAGACATAGCAGCCATAGCAGCCATAGCCATAGCCATAGCAGCCATAGTCATAGCCATAGCACGCGTAGCGACAGCCATAGCAGCCGTAGCCATAGCCATAGCAGCCATAGCCATAGCCATATCAGCCAAAGCCATAGCCGTAGCAGCCATAGGCGTAGCTATACCAGCCGCAGACATAGCAGCCACAGCCATAGCCATAGCAGCCATAGCCATAGCAATAGCACGCATAGCATTAGCCATTGGAGCCGCAGCCATAGCCATAGCAATAGCACGCATAGCATTAGCCATAGCAGCCGCAGCCATAGCCATAGCAGCCGTAGCCATAGCCATAGCAGCCATAGCCATAGCCATAGCAGCCATAGCCATAGCCATAGCAGCCGTTACCGTAGCCATCGCAGCCATTGCCATACCCATAGCCATAGCCATAGCAGCAAATGCCATAGCCATAGCAGTTATAGCCATAGCCGTAGCAGCCATGCGCATAGCTATACCAGCCATAGACGTAGCAGCCATAGCCATAGCCATAGGAGCCATAGCTATATCCACAGCAGCAATAGCCACAGCCGTAGCAGCCATGGGCATAGCCATCGGAGCCATAGCCATAGAAATAGCACGCATAGCGATAGCCATAGCAGCCTAGACATAGCCATAGCAGCCATAGCCATAGCCATAGCCACTGCAGCCAATGCCATAGCCATAGCAGTTATAGCCATAGCCGTAGCAGCCAGAAGCATAGCTATACCAGCCACAGACATAGCAGCCATAGCCATAGCCATAGCAGCCATAGTCATACCCATAGCCGTAGCCATAGCAGCAATAGTCATAGCCATAGCAGCCATAGTCATACCCATAGCCATAGCCATAGCAGCAATAGTCATCGCCATAGCAGCCCTAGCAGCCGTAGCCATAGCCATAGCAGCCATAGGCATACCTATACCAGCCATAGACATAGCAGCCATAGCCATAGCAATAGCACGCATAGCGATAACCATAGCAGCCGCAGCCATAGCCATAGCAGCCATAGCCACAACCATAGCAGCCATAGCCATAGCCATAGCAGTCATCGGCGTAGCCATAGCCATAGCAGTCATAGCCATAGCCATATCAGCCATAGCCATAGCTATAGCAGCCATACCCGAAGCAGCCATAGCCTTAGCCATAGCAGCCACAGCCATAGCTATAGTAGCCATAGCCATAGCAGCCATACCCATAGCCATATCAGCCATAGCCATAGCCATAGCCATTGCAGCAATAGCCATAGCCATAGCAGACATAGCCATAGCCATAGCAGCCATAGCCGTAGCCATCGCAGCCATAGCCATAGCCATAGCCATAGCCATAGCCATAGCAGCCATAGCCGTAGCCATCGCAGCCATAGTCATAGCCATAGCCATAGCCATAGCAGCAATCGCAATAGCCATACAGCCATAGCAGCCATAGCCATAGCCAGAGCAGCCATAGCCATAGCCATAGCAGCCATAGCCTTAGCCATAGCAGCCATAGCCGTAGCCATCGCAGGCATAGCCATAGCCATAGCCATACCCATAGCAGCAATAGCAACAGGCATAGCAGCCATAGCAGCCATAGCCATAGCCATAGCTGCCATAGCCATAGCAATAGCACGCATAGCGACAGCCATAGCAGCCGCAGCCATAGCCATAGCAGCCGTAGCCATAGCCATAGCAGCCATAGCCATAGCCATAGCAGCCATAGCCATAGCCATAGCAGCCATTACCGTAGCCATCGCAGCCATTGCCACACCCATAGCCATAGCCATAGCAGCAATAGCAATAGCCATAGCAGCCATAGACATAGCCATAGCCACATTAGCCCATGCCATAGCCATAGCAGTTATAGCCATAGCCGTAGCAGCCATAGCCATGGCCATGGCAGCCATTGCCATGGCCATAGCAGCCATAGCCATAGCTATAGCAGCCATAGCCAAAGCAGCCATAGCCATAGCCATAGCAGCCATGGCCATAGCCATAGACATATCAGCCATAGCTATATCCATAGCAGCCATAGACATAGCCATAGCCATAGCAGCCATAGACATAGCCATAGCCACATTAGCCGATGCCATAGCCATAGCGGTTATAGCCATAGCCGTAGCAGCCATTGGCATAGCTATACCAGCCATAGACACAGCAGCCATAGCCATAGCCATAGCAGCCATTGTCATAGCCATAGCCATAGCCACAGCAGCCAATGCCATAGCCATAGCAGTTATAGACATAGGCGTAGCAGCCATAGGCATAGCTACACCAGCCATAGACATAGCAGCCATAGCCATAGCCATAGGAGCCATAGCTATATCCACAGCAGCAATAGCCACAGCCGTAGCAGCCATGGGCATAGCCATCGGAGACATAGCCATAGCAATAGCACGCATAGCGATAGCTATAGCAGCCTAGACATAGCCATAGCAGCCATAGCCATAGCCATAGCCACTGCAGCCAATGCCATAGCCATAGCAGTTATAGCCATAGCCGTAGCAGCCATAGGCACAGCTATACCAGCCACAGACATAGCAGCCATAGCCATAGCCATTGCAGCCATAGTCATAGCCATAGCCGTAGCCATAGCAGCAATAGTCATAGCCATAGCAGCCCTAGCAGCCATAGCCATAGCCATAGCCATAGCAGTAGCCATAGCAGCAATAGCCATAGCCATAGCAGCCATAGCAGCCATAGCCATAGCCATAGCAGCCATAGCCATAGCAATAGCACGCATAGCATTAGCCATAGCAGCCGCAGCCATAGCCATAACAATAGCACGCATAGCATTAGCCATAGCAGCCGCAGCCATAGCAACAGCAGCCGTAGCCATAGCCATAGCAGACATAGCCATAGCCATAGCAGCCATACACATAGACACAGCCATAGAAGCAATAGCTATAGCCATAGCAGCCATAGACGTAGCCATAGCCACATTAGCCGATTCCATAGCCATAGCAGTTATAGCCATAGCCGCAGCAGCCATAGGCATAGCTATACCAGCCATAGTCGTAGCAGCAATAGCCATAGGCATAGCAGCCATAGCAGCCATAGCCATAGCCATAGCAGCCATAGCCATAACCATAACAGCCATAGCCAAAGGCCTAGCAGCCATAGCCGTAGCTATAGCAGCTATAGGCATATCTAAAGGAGTCATAGCCATATCCATAGCAGCCATAACCATAGCCATAGCAGCCATAGCCATGGACATAGCAGCCATTGCCATGGCCATAGCAGCCATAGCCATATGTATAGGTACCATAGCCATATCAGCCATAGCCATAGCCATAGCAGCCATAGCCAAAGCAGCCATAGCCATAGCTATAGCAGCCATAAGCATAGCCACAGCCATAGCAGACATAGCCATAGCCAAAGCAGCCATAGTCATAGCAATAGCAGCCACAGCCATAGCTATAGTAGCCATAGCCATAGCAGCCATAGCCATAGCCATATCAGCCGTAGCCATAGCCATAGCCATTGCAGCCATAGCCATAGCCGCAGCAGCCATAGCCATATGTATAGGTACCATAGCCATATCAGCCATAGCCATAGCTATAGCAGCCATAGCCAAAGCAGCCATAGCCATAGCTATGGCAGCCATAGCCATAGCCATAGCAGCCATAGCCGTAGCCGTCGCAGCCATTGCCATACCCATAGCCATAGCCATAGCAGCAATAGCAATAGCGATAGCAGCCATAGACATAGCCATAGCCACATTAGCCGATGCCATAGCCATAGCAGTTATAGCCATAGCCGCAGCAGCCATAGGCATAGCTATACCAGCCATAGACATATCAGCCATAGCCATAGCCATAGCAGCCATTGTCATAGCCATAGGCATAGCCACAGCAGCCAATGCCATAGCCATAGAGAGTTATAGCCATAGCCGTAGCAGCCATAGGCATAGCTATACCAGTCATAGACATAGCAGCCATAGCCATAGCCATAGCAGCCATAGCCATAGCCACAGCCACAGCCATAGCAGCAATAGTCATCGCCATAGCAGACATAGCCATAGCCATAGCAGCCATAGCCCTAGCCATCGCAGCCATAGCCATAGCCATAGCCATAGCCATAGCCATAGCAGCCATAGCCGTAGCCATCGCAGCCATAGTCATAGCCATAGCAGCCATAGCCATAGCCATAGCAGCCATAGCCGTAGCCATCGCAGGCATAGCCATAGCCATAGCCATAGCCATAGCAGCAATAGCAATAGCCATAGCAGCCATAGCAGCCATAGCCATAGCCATAGCAGCCATAGTCATAGCCACAGCACGCATAGCGACAGCCATAGCAGCCGTAGCCATAGCCATAGCAGCCATAGCCACAGCCATATCAGCCATAGCCATAGCCAAAGTACCCATAGCCATAGCCATAGCAGCTATAGCCATAGCCATATCAGCCATAGCCATAGCTATAGCAGCCATAGCCAAAGCAGCCATAGCCATAGCCATAGCAGCCATAGCCGTAGCCATAGCAGCCATAGCCATAGCCATAGCAGCCGTAGCCATAGCCACAGCCGTGACAGCCATAGCAGCAGCCATAGCCATAGCGGCCATAGCTATATCCATAGCAGCCATAGCCATAGCCATAGCCATAGCAGCCATAGACATAGACATAGCCACAGTAGCCAATGCCATAGCCATAGCAGTTATAGCCATAGCCGTAGCAGTCATAGGCATATCTATACCATAGACATAGCAGCCATTGCCATAGCCATAGCAGCCATTGTCATAGCCATAGCCACAGCCATAGCAGCAATAGCCATAGCCATAGCCATAGCCATAGCAGCAATACTCATAGCCATATCCATAGCAGCCATAACCATAGCCATAGCAGCCATAATCATAGCCATAGCAGCCATAGCCATGGCCATAGCAGCCATTGCCATGGCCATAGCAGCCATAGCCGTAGCCATCGCAGGCATAGCCATAGCAATAGCCATAGCCAGAGCAGCAATAGCAATAGCCATAGCAGCCATAGCAGCCATAGCCATAGCCATAGCAGCCATAGTCATAGCCATAGCACGCATAGCGACAGCCATAGCAGCCGTAGCCATAGCCATAGCAGCCATAGCCATAGCCATATCAGCCATAGCCATAGCCAAAGTACCCATAGCCATAGCCATAGCAGCTATAGCCATAGCCATATCAGCCATAGCCATAGCTATAGCAGCCATAGCCAAAGAAGCCATAGCCATAACCATAGCAGCCATAGCCGTAACCATAGCAGCCATAGCCATAGCCATAGCAGCCGTAGCCATAGCAGCCATAGCCATAGCCATACGAGCCATAGCCAATGGCATAGCCACAGCAGCCGTAGCCATAGCCACAGCCGTGAGAGCCATAGCAACAGCCATAGCCATAGCAGCCATAGCTATATTCATAGCAGCCATAGCCATAGCCATAGCCATAGCAGCCATAGACATAGCCATAGCCACAGTAGCCAATGCCATAGCCATAGCAGTTATAGCCATAGCCGTAGCAGCCATAGGCATAGCTATACCAGCCATAGACATAGCAGACATAGCCATAGCCATAGCAGCCATTGTCATAGCCATAGCCATAGCCACAGCAGCCAATGCCATAGCCATAGCAGTTATAGCCATAGCCGTAGCAGCCATAGGCATATCTATACCATAGACATAGCAGCCATTGCCATAGCCATAGCAGCCATTGTCATAGCCATAGCCACAGCCATAGCAGCAATTGCCATACCCATAGCCATAGCCATAATAGCAATAGTCATAGCCAGAGCAGCCATAGCAGTCATAGCCATAGCCATATCAGCCATAGCCATAGCCATAGCCATTGCAGCAATAGCCATAGCCATAGCAGACATAGCCATAGCCATAGCAGCCATAGCCGTAGCCATCGCAGCCATAGCCATAGCCATAGCCATAGCCATAGCCATAGCAGCCATAGCCGTAGCCATCGCAGCCATAGTCATAGCCATAGCCATAGCCATAGCAGCAATCGCAATAGCCATACAGCCATAGCAGCCATAGCCATAGCCAGAGCAGCCATAGCCATAGCCATAGCCATCGCAGGCATAGCCATAGCCATAGCCATAGCCATAGCAGCAATAGCAACAGCCATAGCAGCCATAGCAGCCATAGCCATAGCCATAGCAGCTATAGGCACATCTAAAGGAGTCATAGCCATATCCATAGCAGCCATAACCATAGCCATAGCCACAGTAGCCATAGCCACAGCCATAGCAGCCATAGACATAGACATAGCCACAGTAGCCAATGCCATAGCCATTGCAGCCATAGCCATAGCCATAGCATTAGCAGCCATAGCCATAGCCATAGCAGCCATAGCCATTGCCGTAGCATCCATAGCCATAAACATAGCAGCCATAGCCATAGCCATAGCAGTCATCGGCATAGCCATAGCCATAGCAGTCATAGCCTTAGCCATATCAGCCACAGCCATAGCTATAGCAGCCATAGCCAAAGCAACCATAGCCATAGCCATAGCAGCCAAAGCCGTAGCCATAGCAGCCATAGCCATAGCCATAGCAGCCGTAGCCATAGCAGCCACAGCCATAGCCATACGAGCCATAGTTAATGGCATAGCCACAGCAGCCGTAGCCATAGCCACAGCCGTAACAGCCATAGCAACAGCCATAGCCATAGCAGACATAGCTATGTCCATAGCAGCCATAGCCATAGCCATAGCCATAGCAGCCATAGACATAGACATAGCCACAGTAGCCAATGCCATAGCCATAGCAGTTATAGGCATAGCCGTAGCAGCCATAGGCATATCTATACCATAGACATAGAAGCCATTGCCATAGCCATAGCAGCCATTGTCATAGCCATAGCCACAGCCATAGCAGCAATAGCCATAGCCATAGCCATAGCCATAGCAGCAATAGTCATAGCCAGAGCAGCCATAGCAGCCATAGCCATAGCCATAGCAGCCATAGCCGTAGCCATCGCAGGCATAGCCATAGCCATAGCCATAGCCATTGCAGCAGTAGCAATAGCCATAGCCATAGCCATAGCAGTAATAGTCATAGCCAATGGAGCCATAGCAGCCATAGCCATAGCCATTGCAGCCATAGCCATAGCCATAGCATTAGCTGCCATAGCCATAGCCATAGCAGCCATAGCCCTAGCCATAGCAGCCACAGCCATAGCCATAGCAAGAGCCATAGCAATAGCCATAGCAGCAATAGCCACAGCCATAGCAGCCATATCCGTAGCCATCGCAGCCATAGCCATATCCATAGCAGTCATAACCATAGCCAAAGCAGCCATAGCCGTAGCCATCGTAGCCATAGCCATAGCCATAGCCATAGCCATAGCAGCAACAGTCCCAGACATAGCAGCCATAGCAGCCATAGCCATAGCCATAGCAGCCATAGTCATAGCCATAGCACGCGTAGCGACAGCCATAGCAGCCGTAGCCATAGCCATAGCAGCCATAGCCATAGCCATATCAGCCAAAGCCATAGCCGTAGCAGCCATAGGCGTAGCTATACCAGCCGCAGACATAGCAGCCACAGCCATAGCCATAGCAGCCATAGCCATAGCAATAGCACGCATAGCATTAGCCATTGGAGCCGCAGCCATAGCCATAGCAATAGCACGCATAGCATTAGCCATAGCAGCCGCAGCCATAGCCATAGCAGCCGTAGCCATAGCCATAGCAGCCATAGCCATAGCCATAGCAGCCATAGCCATAGCCATAGCAGCCGTTACCGTAGCCATCGCAGCCATTGCCATACCCATAGCCATAGCCATAGCAGCAAATGCCATAGCCATAGCAGTTATAGCCATAGCCGTAGCAGCCATGCGCATAGCTATACCAGCCATAGACGTAGCAGCCATAGCCATAGCCATAGGAGCCATAGCTATATCCACAGCAGCAATAGCCACAGCCGTAGCAGCCATGGGCATAGCCATCGGAGCCATAGCCATAGAAATAGCACGCATAGCGATAGCCATAGCAGCCTAGACATAGCCATAGCAGCCATAGCCATAGCCATAGCCACTGCAGCCAATGCCATAGCCATAGCAGTTATAGCCATAGCCGTAGCAGCCAGAAGCATAGCTATACCAGCCACAGACATAGCAGCCATAGCCATAGCCATAGCAGCCATAGTCATAGCCATAGCCGTAGCCATAGCAGCAATAGTCATAGCCATAGCAGCCATAGTCATACCCATAGCCATAGCCATAGCAGCAATAGTCATCGCCATAGCAGCCCTAGCAGCCGTAGCCATAGCCATAGCAGCCATAGGCATACCTATACCAGCCATAGACATAGCAGCCATAGCCATAGCAATAGCACGCATAGCGATAACCATAGCAGCCGCAGCCATAGCCATAGCAGCCATAGCCACAACCATAGCAGCCATAGCCATAGCCATAGCAGTCATCGGCGTAGCCATAGCCATAGCAGTCATAGCCATAGCCATATCAGCCATAGCCATAGCTATAGCAGCCATACCCGAAGCAGCCATAGCCTTAGCCATAGCAGCCACAGCCATAGCTATAGTAGCCATAGCCATAGCAGCCATACCCATAGCCATATCAGCCATAGCCATAGCCATAGCCATTGCAGCAATAGCCATAGCCATAGCAGACATAGCCATAGCCATAGCAGCCATAGCCGTAGCCATCGCAGCCATAGCCATAGCCATAGCCATAGCCATAGCCATAGCAGCCATAGCCGTAGCCATCGCAGCCATAGTCATAGCCATAGCCATAGCCATAGCAGCAATCGCAATAGCCATACAGCCATAGCAGCCATAGCCATAGCCAGAGCAGCCATAGCCATAGCCATAGCAGCCATAGCCTTAGCCATAGCAGCCATAGCCGTAGCCATCGCAGGCATAGCCATAGCCATAGCCATACCCATAGCAGCAATAGCAACAGGCATAGCAGCCATAGCAGCCATAGCCATAGCCATAGCTGCCATAGCCATAGCAATAGCACGCATAGCGACAGCCATAGCAGCCGCAGCCATAGCCATAGCAGCCGTAGCCATAGCCATAGCAGCCATAGCCATAGCCATAGCAGCCATAGCCATAGCCATAGCAGCCATTACCGTAGCCATCGCAGCCATTGCCACACCCATAGCCATAGCCATAGCAGCAATAGCAATAGCCATAGCAGCCATAGACATAGCCATAGCCACATTAGCCCATGCCATAGCCATAGCAGTTATAGCCATAGCCGTAGCAGCCATAGCCATGGCCATGGCAGCCATTGCCATGGCCATAGCAGCCATAGCCATAGCTATAGCAGCCATAGCCAAAGCAGCCATAGCCATAGCCATAGCAGCCATGGCCATAGCCATAGACATATCAGCCATAGCTATATCCATAGCAGCCATAGAGATAGCCATAGCCATAGCAGCCATAGACATAGCCATAGCCTTAGCAGCAACAGCCACAGCCATAGCAGCCATAGCAGCCATAGCCATAGCCATAGCAGCCATAGTCATAGCCATAGCACGCATAGCGACAGCCATAGCAGCCGTAGCCATAGCCATAGCAGCCATAGCCATAGCCATATCAGCCAAAGCCATAGCCAAAGCATCCATAGCCATAGCCATAGCAGCTATCGCCATAGCCATATCAGCCATAGCCGTAGCTATAGCAGCCATAGCCAAAGCAGCCATAGCCATAGCCATAGCAGCCATGGCCATAGCCATAGACATATCAGCCATAGCTATATCCATAGCAGCCATAGACATAGCCATAGCCATAGCAGCCATAGACATAGCCATAGCCACATTAGCCGATGCCATAGCCATAGCGGTTATAGCCATAGCCGTAGCAGCCATTGGCATAGCTATACCAGCCATAGACACAGCAGCCATAGCCATAGCCATAGCAGCCATTGTCATAGCCATAGCCATAGCCACAGCAGCCAATGCCATAGCCATAGCAGTTATAGACATAGGCGTAGCAGCCATAGGCATAGCTACACCAGCCATAGACATAGCAGCCATAGCCATAGCCATAGGAGCCATAGCTATATCCACAGCAGCAATAGCCACAGCCGTAGCAGCCATGGGCATAGCCATCGGAGACATAGCCATAGCAATAGCACGCATAGCGATAGCTATAGCAGCCTAGACATAGCCATAGCAGCCATAGCCATAGCCATAGCCACTGCAGCCAATGCCATAGCCATAGCAGTTATAGCCATAGCCGTAGCAGCCATAGGCACAGCTATACCAGCCACAGACATAGCAGCCATAGCCATAGCCATTGCAGCCATAGTCATAGCCATAGCCGTAGCCATAGCAGCAATAGTCATAGCCATAGCAGCCCTAGCAGCCATAGCCATAGCCATAGCCATAGCAGTAGCCATAGCAGCAATAGCCATAGCCATAGCAGCCATAGCAGCCATAGCCATAGCCATAGCAGCCATAGCCATAGCAATAGCACGCATAGCATTAGCCATAGCAGCCGCAGCCATAGCCATAACAATAGCACGCATAGCATTAGCCATAGCAGCCGCAGCCATAGCAACAGCAGCCGTAGCCATAGCCATAGCAGACATAGCCATAGCCATAGCAGCCATACACATAGACACAGCCATAGAAGCAATAGCTATAGCCATAGCAGCCATAGACGTAGCCATAGCCACATTAGCCGATTCCATAGCCATAGCAGTTATAGCCATAGCCGCAGCAGCCATAGGCATAGCTATGCCAGCCATAGTCGTAGCAGCAATAGCCATAGGCATAGCAGCCATAGCAGCCATAGCCATAGCCATAGCAGCCATAGCCATAACCATAACAGCCATAGCCAAAGGCCTAGCAGCCATAGCCGTAGCTATAGCAGCTATAGGCATATCTAAAGGAGTCATAGCCATATCCATAGCAGCCATAACCATAGCCATAGCAGCCATAGCCATGGACATAGCAGCCATTGCCATGGCCATAGCAGCCATAGCCATATGTATAGGTACCATAGCCATATCAGCCATAGCCATAGCCATAGCAGCCATAGCCAAAGCAGCCATAGCCATAGCTATAGCAGCCATAACCATAGCCACAGCCATAGCAGCCATAGCCATAGCCATAGCAGTCATCGGCATAGCCATAGCCATAGCAGTCATAGCCTTAGCCATATCAGCCACAGCCATAGCTATAGCAGCCATAGCCAAAGCAACCATAGCCATAGCCATAGCAGCCAAAGCCGTAGCCATAGCAGCCATAGCCATAGCCATAGCAGCCGTAGCCATAGCAGCCACAGCCATAGCCATACGAGCCATAGTTAATGGCATAGCCACAGCAGCCGTAGCCATAGCCACAGCCGTAACAGCCATAGCAACAGCCATAGCCATAGCAGACATAGCTATGTCCATAGCAGCCATAGCCATAGCCATAGCCATAGCAGCCATAGACATAGACATAGCCACAGTAGCCAATGCCATAGCCATAGCAGTTATAGGCATAGCCGTAGCAGCCATAGGCATATCTATACCATAGACATAGAAGCCATTGCCATAGCCATAGCAGCCATTGTCATAGCCATAGCCACAGCCATAGCAGCAATAGCCATAGCCATAGCCATAGCCATAGCAGCAATAGTCATAGCCAGAGCAGCCATAGCAGCCATAGCCATAGCCATAGCAGCCATAGCCGTAGCCATCGCAGGCATAGCCATAGCCATAGCCATAGCCATTGCAGCAGTAGCAATAGCCATAGCCATAGCCATAGCAGTAATAGTCATAGCCAATGGAGCCATAGCAGCCATAGCCATAGCCATTGCAGCCATAGCCATAGCCATAGCATTAGCTGCCATAGCCATAGCCATAGCAGCCATAGCCCTAGCCATAGCAGCCACAGCCATAGCCATAGCAAGAGCCATAGCAATAGCCATAGCAGCAATAGCCACAGCCATAGCAGCCATATCCGTAGCCATCGCAGCCATAGCCATATCCATAGCAGTCATAACCATAGCCAAAGCAGCCATAGCCGTAGCCATCGTAGCCATAGCCATAGCCATAGCCATAGCCATAGCAGCAACAGTCCCAGACATAGCAGCCATAGCAGCCATAGCCATAGCCATAGCAGCCATAGTCATAGCCATAGCACGCGTAGCGACAGCCATAGCAGCCGTAGCCATAGCCATAGCAGCCATAGCCATAGCCATATCAGCCAAAGCCATAGCCGTAGCAGCCATAGGCGTAGCTATACCAGCCGCAGACATAGCAGCCACAGCCATAGCCATAGCAGCCATAGCCATAGCAATAGCACGCACAGCATTAGCCATTGGAGCCGCAGCCATAGCCATAGCAATAGCACGCATAGCATTAGCCATAGCAGCCGCAGCCATAGCCATAGCAGCCGTAGCCATAGCCATAGCAGCCATAGCCATAGCCATAGCAGCCATAGCCATAGCCATAGCAGCCGTTACCGTAGCCATCGCAGCCATTGCCATACCCATAGCCATAGCCATAGCAGCAAATGCCATAGCCATAGCAGTTATAGCCATAGCCGTAGCAGCCATGCGCATAGCTATACCAGCCATAGACGTAGCAGCCATAGCCATAGCCATAGGAGCCATAGCTATATCCACAGCAGCAATAGCCACAGCCGTAGCAGCCATGGGCATAGCCATCGGAGCCATAGCCATAGAAATAGCACGCATAGCGATAGCCATAGCAGCCTAGACATAGCCATAGCAGCCATAGCCATAGCCATAGCCACTGCAGCCAATGCCATAGCCATAGCAGTTATAGCCATAGCCGTAGCAGCCAGAAGCATAGCTATACCAGCCACAGACATAGCAGCCATAGCCATAGCCATAGCAGCCATAGTCATAGCCATAGCCGTAGCCATAGCAGCAATAGTCATAGCCATAGCAGCCATAGTCATACCCATAGCCATAGCCATAGCAGCAATAGTCATCGCCATAGCAGCCCTAGCAGCCGTAGCCATAGCCATAGCAGCCATAGGCATACCTATACCAGCCATAGACATAGCAGCCATAGCCATAGCAATAGCACGCATAGCGATAACCATAGCAGCCGCAGCCATAGCCATAGCAGCCATAGCCACAACCATAGCAGCCATAGCCATAGCCATAGCAGTCATCGGCGTAGCCATAGCCATAGCAGTCATAGCCATAGCCATATCAGCCATAGCCATAGCTATAGCAGCCATACCCGAAGCAGCCATAGCCTTAGCCATAGCAGCCACAGCCATAGCTATAGTAGCCATAGCCATAGCAGCCATACCCATAGCCATATCAGCCATAGCCATAGCCATAGCCATTGCAGCCATAGCCATAGCCATAGCAGCCATAGCCATAGCCATAGCAGCCATTACCGTAGCCATCGCAGCCATTGCCACACCCATAGCCATAGCCATAGCAGCAATAGCAATAGCCATAGCAGCCATAGACATAGCCATAGCCACATTAGCCCATGCCATAGCCATAGCAGTTATAGCCATAGCCGTAGCAGCCATAGCCATGGCCATGGCAGCCATTGCCATGGCCATAGCAGCCATAGCCATAGCTATAGCAGCCATAGCCAAAGCAGCCATAGCCATAGCCATAGCAGCCATGGCCATAGCCATAGACATATCAGCCATAGCTATATCCATAGCAGCCATAGAGATAGCCATAGCCATAGCAGCCATAGACATAGCCATAGCCTTAGCAGCAACAGCCACAGCCATAGCAGCCATAGCAGCCATAGCCATAGCCATAGCAGCCATAGTCATAGCCATAGCACGCATAGCGACAGCCATAGCAGCCGTAGCCATAGCCATAGCAGCCATAGCCATAGCCATATCAGCCAAAGCCATAGCCAAAGCATCCATAGCCATAGCCATAGCAGCTATCGCCATAGCCATATCAGCCATAGCCGTAGCTATAGCAGCCATAGCCAAAGCAGCCATAGCCATAGCCATAGCAGCCATGGCCATAGCCATAGACATATCAGCCATAGCTATATCCATAGCAGCCATAGACATAGCCATAGCCATAGCAGCCATAGACATAGCCATAGCCACATTAGCCGATGCCATAGCCATAGCGGTTATAGCCATAGCCGTAGCAGCCATTGGCATAGCTATACCAGCCATAGACACAGCAGCCATAGCCATAGCCATAGCAGCCATTGTCATAGCCATAGCCATAGCCACAGCAGCCAATGCCATAGCCATAGCAGTTTTAGACATAGGCGTAGCAGCCATAGGCATAGCTACACCAGCCATAGACATAGCAGCCATAGCCATAGCCATAGGAGCCATAGCTATATCCACAGCAGCAATAGCCACAGCCGTAGCAGCCATGGGCATAGCCATCGGAGACATAGCCATAGCAATAGCACGCATAGCGATAGCTATAGCAGCCTAGACATAGCCATAGCAGCCATAGCCATAGCCATAGCCACTGCAGCCAATGCCATAGCCATAGCAGTTATAGCCATAGCCGTAGCAGCCATAGGCACAGCTATACCAGCCACAGACATAGCAGCCATAGCCATAGCCATTGCAGCCATAGTCATAGCCATAGCCGTAGCCATAGCAGCAATAGTCATAGCCATAGCAGCCCTAGCAGCCATAGCCATAGCCATAGCCATAGCAGTAGCCATAGCAGCAATAGCCATAGCCATAGCAGCCATAGCAGCCATAGCCATAGCCATAGCAGCCATAGCCATAGCAATAGCACGCATAGCATTAGCCATAGCAGCCGCAGCCATAGCCATAACAATAGCACGCATAGCATTAGCCATAGCAGCCGCAGCCATAGCAACAGCAGCCGTAGCCATAGCCATAGCAGACATAGCCATAGCCATAGCAGCCATACACATAGACACAGCCATAGAAGCAATAGCTATAGCCATAGCAGCCATAGACGTAGCCATAGCCACATTAGCCGATTCCATAGCCATAGCAGTTATAGCCATAGCCGCAGCAGCCATAGGCATAGCTATGCCAGCCATAGTCGTAGCAGCAATAGCCATAGGCATAGCAGCCATAGCAGCCATAGCCATAGCCATAGCAGCCATAGCCATAACCATAACAGCCATAGCCAAAGGCCTAGCAGCCATAGCCGTAGCTATAGCAGCTATAGGCATATCTAAAGGAGTCATAGCCATATTCATAGCAGCCATAACCATAGCCATAGCAGCCATAGCCATGGACATAGCAGCCATTGCCATGGCCATAGCAGCCATAGCCATATGTATAGGTACCATAGCCATATCAGCCATAGCCATAGCCATAGCAGCCATAGCCAAAGCAGCCATAGCCATAGCTATAGCAGCCATAACCATAGCCACAGCCATAGCAGACATAGCCATAGCCAAAGCAGCCATAGTCATAGCAATAGCAGCCATAGCCATAGCTATAGTAGCCATAGCCATAGCAGCCATAGCCATAGCCATATCAGCCGTAGCCATAGCCATAGCCATTGCAGCCATAGCCATAGCCGCAGCAGCCATAGCCATATGTATAGGTACCATAGCCATATCAGCCATAGCCATAGCTATAGCAGCCATAGCCAAAGCAGCCATAGCCATAGCTATGGCAGCCATAGCCATAGCCATAGCAGCCATAGCCGTAGCCGTCGCAGCCATTGCCATACCCATAGCCATAGCCATAGCAGCAATAGCAATAGCGATAGCAGCCATAGACATAGCCATAGCCACATTAGCCGATGCCATAGCCATAGCAGTTATAGCCATAGCCGCAGCAGCCATAGGCATAGCTATACCAGCCATAGACATATCAGCCATAGCCATAGCCATAGCAGCCATTGTCATAGCCATAGGCATAGCCACAGCAGCCAATGCCATAGCCATAGAGAGTTATAGCCATAGCCGTAGCAGCCATAGGCATAGCTATACCAGTCATAGACATAGCAGCCATAGCCATAGCCATAGCAGCCATAGCCATAGCCACAGCCACAGCCATAGCAGCAATAGTCATCGCCATAGCAGACATAGCCATAGCCATAGCAGCCATAGCCCTAGCCATCGCAGCCATAGCCATAGCCATAGCCATAGCCATAGCCATAGCAGCCATAGCCGTAGCCATCGCAGCCATAGTCATAGCCATAGCAGCCATAGCCATAGCCATAGCAGCCATAGCCGTAGCCATCGCAGGCATAGCCATAGCCATAGCCATAGCCATAGCAGCAATAGCAATAGCCATAGCAGCCATAGCAGCCATAGCCATAGCCATAGCAGCCATAGTCATAGCCACAGCACGCATAGCGACAGCCATAGCAGCCGTAGCCATAGCCATAGCAGCCATAGCCACAGCCATATCAGCCACAGCCATAGCCAAAGTACCCATAGCCATAGCCATAGCAGCTATAGCCATAGCCATATCAGCCATAGCCATAGCTATAGCAGCCATAGCCAAAGCAGCCATAGCCATAGCCATAGCAGCCATAGCCGTAGCCATAGCAGCCATAGCCATAGCCATAGCAGCCGTAGCCATAGCCACAGCCGTGACAGCCATAGCAGCAGCCATAGCCATAGCGGCCATAGCTATATCCATAGCAGCCATAGCCATAGCCATAGCCATAGCAGCCATAGACATAGACATAGCCACAGTAGCCAATGCCATAGCCATAGCAGTTATAGCCATAGCCGTAGCAGTCATAGGCATATCTATACCATAGACATAGCAGCCATTGCCATAGCCATAGCAGCCATTGTCATAGCCATAGCCACAGCCATAGCAGCAATAGCCATAGCCATAGCCATAGCCATAGCAGCAATACTCATAGCCATATCCATAGCAGCCATAACCATAGCCATAGCAGCCATAATCATAGCCATAGCAGCCATAGCCATGGCCATAGCAGCCATTGCCATGGCCATAGCAGCCATAGCCGTAGCCATCGCAGGCATAGCCATAGCAATAGCCATAGCCATAGCAGCAATAGCAATAGCCATAGCAGCCATAGCAGCCATAGCCATAGCCATAGCAGCCATAGTCATAGCCATAGCAGCCATAGCCATAGCCATAGCAGCCGTAGCCGTAGCCATCGCAGGCATAGCCATAGCCATAGCCATACCCATAGCAGCAAAAGCAATAGCCATAGCAGCCATAGCAGCCATAGCCATAGCCATAGCAGCCATAGTCATAGCCATAGCACGCATAGCGGCAGACATAGCAGCCGTAGCCATAGCCATAGCAGTCATAGCCATAGCCATATCAGCCATAGCCATAGCCAAAGTACCCATAGCCATAGCCATAGCAGCTATAGCCATAGCCATATCAGCCATAGCCATAGCTATAGCAGCCGTAACCAAAGCAGCCATAGCCATAGCCATAGCAGCCATAGCCGTAGGCATAGCAGCCATAGCCATAGCCATAGCAGCCGTAGCCACAGCAGCCATAGCCATAGCCATACGAGCCATAGCCAATGGCATAGCCACAGCAGCCGTAGCCATAGCCACAGCCGTGACAGCCATAGCAACAGCCATAGCCATAGCAGCCATAGCTATATCCAGAGCAGCCATAGCCATAGCCATAGCCATAGCAGCCATAGACATAGACAGAGCCACAGTAGCCAATGCCATAGCCATAGCATTTATAGCCATTGCCGTAGCAGCCATAGGCATATCTATACCATAGACATAGCAGCCATTGCCATAGCCATAGCAGCCATTGTCATAGCCATAGCCACAGCCGTAGCAGCAATAGCCATAGCCATAGCCATAGCCATAGCAGCAATACTCATAGCCATATCCATAGCAGCCATAACCATAGTCATAGCAGCCATAACCATAGCCATAGCAGCCATAGCCATGGCCATAGCAGCCATAGCCATAGCCATAGCAGCCGTAGCCATAGCCATAGCCATAGCAGCCATAGATATATCCATAGCAGCCATAGCCATAGCCATAGCCATAGCAGCCATAGACATAGCCATAGCCACAGTAGCCAATGCCATAGCCATAGCAGTTATAGCCATAGCCGTAGCAGCCATAGGCATAGCTATACCAGCCATAGACATAGCAGCCATAGCCATAGCCATAGCAGCCATTGTCATAGCCATAGCCATAGCCACAGCAGCCAATGCCATAGCCATAGCAGTTATAGCCATAGTCGTAGCAGCCATACGGATAGCTATACCAGCCATAGACGTAGCAGCCATAGCCATAGCCATAGGAGCCATAGCTATATCCACAGCAGCAATAGCCACAGCCATAGCAGCCATGGGCATAGCCATCGGCGACATAGCCATAGCAATAGCACGCATAGCGATAGCTATAGCAGCCTAGACATAGCCATAGCAGCCATAGCCATAGCCATAGCCACTGCAGCCAATGCCATAGCCATAGCAGTTATAGCCATAGCCGTAGCAGCCATAGGCATAGCTGTACCAGCCACAGACATAGCAGCCATAGCCATAGCCATAGCAGCCATAGTCATAGCCATAGCCGTAGCCATAGCAGCAATAGTCATAGCCATAGCAGCCCTAGCAGCCATAGCCATAGCCATATCCATAGCAGTAGCCATATCAGCAATAGCCGTAGCCATAGCAGCCATAGCAGCCATAGTCATAGCCATAGCAGCCATAGCCATAGCAATAGCACGCATAGCATTAGCCATAGCAGCCGCAGCCATAGCCATAACAATGGCACGCATAGCATTAGCCATAGCAGCCGCAGCCATAGCAATAGCAGCCGTAGCCATAGCCATAGCAGCCATAGCCATAGCCATAGCAGCCATACCCATAGACACAGCCATAGAAGCAATAGCTATAGCCATAGCAGCCATAGACGTAGCCATAGCCACATTAGCCGATTCCATAGCCATAGCAGTTATAGCCATAGCCGCAGCAGCCATAGGCATAGCTATACCAGCCATAGTCATAGCAGCAATAGCCATAGCCATAGCAGCCATAGCAGCCATAGCCATAGCCATAGCAGCCATAGCCATAACCATAACAGCCATAGCCAAAGCAGCCATAGCCATAGCTATAGCAGCCATAGCCATAGCCACAGCCATAGCAGACATAGCCATAGCCAAAGCAGCCATAGTCATAGCAATAGCAGCCATAGCCATAGCTATAGTAGCCATAGCCATAGCAGCCATAGCCATAGCCATATCAGCCGTAGCCATAGCCATAGCCATTGCAGCCATAGCCATAGCCGCAGCAGCCATAGCCATATGTATAGGTACCATAGCCATATCAGCCATAGCCATAGCTATAGCAGCCATAGCCAAAGCAGCCATAGCCATAGCTATGGCAGCCATAGCCATAGCCATAGCAGCCATAGCCGTAGCCGTCGCAGCCATTGCCATACCCATAGCCATAGCCATAGCAGCAATAGCAATAGCGATAGCAGGCATAGACATAGCCATAGCCACATTAGCCGATGCCATAGCCATAGCAGTTATAGCCATAGCCGCAGCAGCCATAGGCATAGCTATACCAGCCATAGACATAGCAGCCATAGCCATAGCCATAGCAGCCATTGTCATAGCCATAGGCATAGCCACAGCAGCCAATGCGATAGCCATAGAGAGTTATAGCCATAGCCGTAGCAGCCATAGGCATAGCTATACCAGTCATAGACATAGCTGTCTTAGCCATAGCCATAGCAGCCATAGTCATAGCCATAGCAGCCATAGGCATACCTATACCAGCCATAGACATAGCAGCCATAGCCATAACCATATCAGCCATAGCCATAGCCGTAGCCATTGCAGCAATAGCCATAGCCATAGCAGACATAGCCATATCAATAGCAGCAATAGCCGTAGCCATCGCAGCCATAGTCATAGCCATAGCCATAGCCATAGCAGCAATCGCAATAGCCATACAGCAATAGCAGCCATAGCCATAGCCATAGCAGCCATAGCCATAGCCATAGCAGCCATAGCCATAGCCATAGCAGCCGTAGCCGTAGCCATCGCAGGCATAGCCATAGCCATAGCCATAGCCATAGCAGCAAAAGCAATAGCCATAGCAGCCATAGCAGCCATAGCCATAGCCATAGCAGCCATAGTCATAGCCATGGCACGCATAGCGGCAGACATAGCAGCCGTAGCCATAGCCATAGCAGTCATAGCCATAGCCATATCAGCCATAGCCATAGCCAAAGTACCCATAGCCATAGCCATAGCAGCTATAGCCATAGCCATATCAGCCATAGCCATAGCTATAGCAGCCATAACCAAAGCAGCCATAGCCATAGCCATAGCAGCCATAGCCGTAGGCATAGCAGCCATAGCCATAGCCATAGCAGCCGTAGCCACAGCAGCCATAGCCATAGCCATACGAGCCATAGCCAATGGCATAGCCACAGCAGCCGTAGCCATAGCCACAGCCGTGACAGCCATAGCAACAGCCATAGCCATAGCAGCCATAGCTATATCCATAGCAGCCATAGCCATAGCCATAGCCATAGCAGCCATAGACATAGACAGAGCCACAGTAGCCAATGCCATAGCCATAGCATTTATAGCCATAGCCGTAGCAGCCATAGGCATATCTATACCATAGACATAGCAGCCATTGCCATAGCCATAGCAGCCATTGTCATAGCCATAGCCACAGCCATAGCAGCAATAGCCATAGCCATAGCCATAGCCATAGCAGCAATACTCATAGCCATATCCATAGCAGCCATAACCATAGTCATAGCAGCCATAACCATAGCCATAGCAGCCATAGCCATGGCCATAGCAGCCATAGCCATAGCCATAGCAGCCGTAGCCATAGCCATAGCCATAGCAGCCATAGATATATCCATAGCAGCCATAGCCATAGCCATAGCCATAGCAGCCATAGACATAGCCATAGCCACAGTAGCCAATGCCATAGCCATAGCAGTTATAGCCATAGCCGTAGCAGCCATAGGCATAGCTATACCAGCCATAGACATAGCAGCCATAGCCATAGCCATAGCAGCCATTGTCATAGCCATAGCCATAGCCACAGCAGCCAATGCCATAGCCATAGCAGTTATAGCCATAGTCGTAGCAGCCATACGGATAGCTATACCAGCCATAGACGTAGCAGCCATAGCCATAGCCATAGGAGCCATAGCTATATCCACAGCAGCAATAGCCACAGCCGTAGCAGCCATGGGCATAGCCATCGGAGACATAGCCATAGCAATAGCACGCATAGCGATAGCTATAGCAGCCTAGACATAGCCATAGCAGCCATAGCCATAGCCATAGCCACTGCAGCCAATGCCATAGCCATAGCAGTTATAGCCATAGCCGTAGCAGCCATAGGCATAGCTATACCAGCCACAGACATAGCAGCCATAGCCATAGCCATAGCAGCCATAGTCATAGCCATAGCCGTAGCCATAGCAGCAATAGTCATAGCCATAGCAGCCCTAGCAGCGATAGCCATAGCCATATCCATAGCAGTAGCCATATCAGCAATAGCCGTAGCCATAGCAGCCATAGCAGCCATAGTCATAGCCATAGCAGCCATAGCCATAGCAATAGCACGCATAGCATTAGCCATAGCAGCCGCAGCCATAGCCATAACAATGGCACGCATAGCATTAGCCATAGCAGCAGCAGCCATAGCAATAGCAGCCGTAGCCATAGCCATAGCAGCCATAGCCATAGCCATAGCAGCCATACCCATAGACACAGCCATAGAAGCAATAGCTATAGCCATAGCAGCCATAGACGTAGCCATAGCCACATTAGCCGAATCCATAGCCATAGCAGTTATAGCCATAGCCGCAGCAGCCATAGGCATAGCTATACCAGCCATAGTCATAGCAGCAATAGCCATAGCCATAGCAGCCATAGCAGCCATAGCCATAGCCATAGCAGCCATAGGCATAACCATAACAGCCATAGCCAAAGCAGCCATAGCCATAGCTATAGCAGCCATAGCCATAGCCACAGCCATAGCAGACATAGCCATAGCCAAAGCAGCCATAGTCATAGCAATAGCAGCCATAGCCATAGCTATAGTAGCCATAGCCATAGCAGCCATAGCCATAGCCATATCAGCCGTAGCCATAGCCATAGCCATTGCAGCCATAGCCATAGCCGCAGCAGCCATAGCCATATGTATAGGTACCATAGCCATATCAGCCATAGCCATAGCTATAGCAGCCATAGCCAAAGCAGCCATAGCCATAGCTATGGCAGCCATAGCCATAGCCATAGCAGCCATAGCCGTAGCCGTCGCAGCCATTGCCATACCCATAGCCATAGCCATAGCAGCAATAGCAATAGCGATAGCAGGCATAGACATAGCCATAGCCACATTAGCCGATGCCATAGCCATAGCAGTTATAGCCATAGCCGCAGCAGCCATAGGCATAGCTATACCAGCCATAGACATAGCAGCCATAGCCATAGCCATAGCAGCCATTGTCATAGCCATAGGCATAGCCACAGCAGCCAATGCGATAGCCATAGAGAGTTAAAGCCATAGCCGTAGCAGCCATAGGCATAGCTATACCAGTCATAGACATAGCAGTCTTAGCCATAGCCATAGCAGCCATAGTCATAGCCATAGCAGCCATAGCCACAGCCATAGCAGCCATAGCCATAGCCATAGCATTAGCAGCCATAGCCATAGCCATAGCAGCCATAGCCATTGCCATAGCATCCATAGCCATAACCATAGCAGCCATAGCCATAGCCATAGCAGTCATCGGCATAGCCATAGCCATAGCAGCCATAGCCTTAGCCATATCAGCCATAGCCATAGCTATAGCAGCCATAGCCAAAGCAGCCATAGCAATAGCCATAGCAGCCATAGCCGTAGCCATAGCAGCCATAGCCATAGCCATAGCAGCCGTAGCCATAGCAGCCATAGCCATAGCCATACGAGCCATAGCCAATGGCATAGCCACAGCAGCCGTAGCCATAGCCACAGCCGTAACAGCCTTAGCAACAGCCATAGCAATAGCAGCCTTAGCTATATCCATGGCAACCATAGGCATAGCCATAGCCATAGCAGCCATAGACATAGACATAGCCACAGTAGCCAATGCCATAGCCATAGCAGATATAGGCATAGCCGTAGCAGCCATAGGCATATCTATACCGTAGACATAGCAGCCATTGCCATAGCCATAGCAGCCATTGCCATAGCCATAGCCAAAGCAGCAATAGCCATAGCCATAGCAGACATAGCCATAGCCATAGCTGCTTTAGCCATAGCCAAAGCATCCATAGCCATAGTCATAGCAGCCATAGCCATAGCCATATCAGCTTCAGCCATAGCCAAAGCAGCCAGAGCCATTTCCATAGCATCCATAGCCACAGCCATAGCAGCCATAGCCATAGCCATAGCAGACATCGCCATAGCCATAGGCAAAGCATCCATAGCCATAGTCATAGCAGGCATAGCCATGGCCATAGCAGCCTCAGCCATAGCCAAAGCAGCCATAGCCATTGCCATAGCATCCATAGCCACAGCCATAGCAGCCATAGCCGTAGCCATCGCAAGCATAGCCATAGCCATAGCCATAGCCATAGCAGCAATAGCAATAGCCATAGCCATAGCCATAGCAGTAATAGTCATAGCCAGGGCAGCCATAGCCATAGCCATAGCATTAGCAGCCATAGCCATAGCCATAGCAGCCATAGCGATAGCCACAGCAGCCATAGCCGTAGCCATCGCAGCCATAGCCATAGCCATAGCCGCAGCCACAGCAGCAACAGTCACAGACGTAGCAGCCATAGCAGCCATAGCCATAGCCATAGCAGCCATAGTCATAGCCATAGCACGCATAGCGACAGCCATAGCAGGCGTAGCCATAGCCATAGCAGCCATAGCCATAGCCATATCAGCCAAAGCCATACCCAAAGCATCCGTAGCCATAGCCATAGCAGCTATCGCCATAGCCATATCAGCCATAGCCATAGCTACAGCAGCCATAGCCAAAGCAGACATAACCATAGCCATAGCAGCCATAGCCATAGCCATAGACATATCAGCCATAGCTATATCCATACCAGCCATAGCCATAGCCAAAGCCATAGCAGCCATAGACATAGCCATAGCCACATTAGCCGATGCCATAGCCATAGCAGTTATAGCCATAGCCGTAGCAGCCACAGGCATAGCTATACCAGCCGTAGATATAGCAGCCATAGCCATAGCCATAGCAGCCATTGTGACAGCCACAGCCATAGCCACAGCAGCCAATGCCATAGCCTTAGCAGTTATAGCCATAGGCGCAGCAGCCATAGGCATAGCTATATCAGCCATAGACATAGCAGCCATAGCCATAGCCATAGCAGCCATTGTCATAGCCATGGCCATAGCCACAGCAGCCAAAGCCATAGGCATAGAGAGTTATAGCCATAGCCGTAGCAGCCATAGGCATAGCTATACCAGTCATAGACATAGCAGTCATAGCCATAGCCATAGCAGCCATAGTCATAGCCATAGCCACAGCCATAGCATCAATAGTCATCGCCATAGCAGCCCTAGCAGCCGTAGCCATAGCCATAGCAGCCATAGGCATACCTATACCAGCCATAGACATAGCAGCCATAGCCATAGCAATAGCACGCATAGCGATAACCATAGCAGCCGCAGCCATAGCCATAGCAGCCATAGCCACAACCATAGCAGCCATAGCCATAGCCATAGCAGTCATCGGCATAGCCATAGCCATAGCAGTCATAGCCATAGCCATATCACCCATAGCCATAGCTATAGCAGCCATAGCCGAAGCAGCCATAGCCATAGCCATAGCAGTCATAGCCGCAGCCATAGCAGCCATAGCCATAGCCATAGCAACCGTAGCCATAACCATAGCAGCCATAGCCATATCCATTGGAGCCATAGCCATATCCATAGCATTAGCAGCCATAGCCATGGCTATAGCAGCCATTGCCATAGCTGCCATAGGCATAGCCATAGCAGCCGTAGCCATAGCAGCCATATCCATAGCCATACGAGCCATAGCCAATGCCACAGCTACAGCAGCCGTAGCCATAGCCACAGCCATAACAGCCATAGCAACAGCCATAGCCATATCAGCCATAGCTATATCCATAGCAGCCATTTCCATAGCCATAGCTATAGCAGCCATAGCCGAAGCAGCCACAGCCATAGCCATAGCAGCCATAGCCGTAGCCATAGCAGCCATAGCCATAGCCATAGCAGCCGTAGCCATAACCATAGCAGCCATAGCCGTATCCATTGGAGCCATAGCCATATCCATAGCCATATCAGCCATAGCCATAGCTATAGCAGCCATAGCCGAAGCAGCCATAGCCATAGCCATAGCAGCCATAGCCATAGCTATAGTAGCCATAGCCATAGCAGCCATAGCCATAGCCATATCAGCCATAGCCATAGCCATAGCCATAGCAGACATAGTCATATCAATAGCAGCAATAGCCGTAGCCATCGCAGCCATAGCCATAGCCATAGCCATAGCCATAGCCATAGCAGCCATAGCCGTAGACATCGCAGCCATAGTCATAGCCATAGCCATAGCCATAGCAGCAATCGCAATAGCCATACAGCCATAGCAGCCATAGCCATAGCCATAGCAGCCATAGCCATAGCCATAGCAGCCATAGCCATAGCCATAGCAGCCATAGCCATAGCCATCGCAGGCATAGCCATAGCCATAGCCATAGCCGTAGCAGCAATAGCAATAGCCACAGCAGCCATAGCAGCCATAGCCATAGCCATAGCAGCCATAGTCATAGCCATAGCACGCATAGCGGCAGACATAGCAGCCGTAGCCATAGCCATAGCAGCCATAGCCATAGCCATATCAGCCATAGCCATAGCCAAAGTACCAATAGCCATAGCCATAGCAGCTATAGCCATACCCATATCAGCCATAGCCATAGCTATAGCAGCCATAACCAAAGCAGCCATAGCCATACCCATAGCAGCCATAGCCGTAGGCATAGCAGCCATAGCCATAGCCATAGCAGCCGTAGCCATAGCAGCCATAGCCATAGCCATACGAGCCATAGCCAATGGCATAGCCACAGCAGCCGTAGCCATAGCCACAGCCTTGACAGCCATAGCAACAGCCATAGCCATAGCAGCCATAGCTATATCCATAGCAGCCATAGCCATAGCCATAGCCATAGCAGCCATAGACATAGCCATAGCCACAGTAGCCAATGCCATAGCCATAGCAGTTATAGCCATAGCCGTAGCAGCCATAGGCACAGCTATACCAGCCATAGACATAGCAGACATAGCCATAGCCATAGCAGCCATTGTCATAGCCATAGCCATAGCCACAGCAGCCAATGCCATAGCCATAGCAGTTATAGCCATAGCCGTAGCAGTCATAGGCATATCTATACCATAGACATAGCAGCCATTGCCATAGCCATAGCCACAGCCAGAGCAGCAATAGCCACACCCATAGCCATAGCTATAATAGCAATAGTCATAGCAAGAGCAGCCATAGCAGCCATAGCCAAAGCCTTAGCAGCCATAGCAATAGCCATAGCAGTAGCCATAGCAGCAATAGCCATAGGCATAGCAGCCATAGCAGCCATAGCCATAACCATAGCAGCCATGGTCATAGCAGCCATAGCCATAGCCGTAGCAGCCGTAGCCATAGCAGCCATAGCCATAGCCATACGAGCCATAGCCAATGGGATAGCCACAGCAGCCGTAGCCATAGCCACAGCCGTAACAGCCATAGCAACAGCCATAGCCATAGCAGCCATAGCTATGTCCATAGCAGCCATAGCCATAGCCATAGCAGCCATAGCCATAGCCATAACAGCCATAGCCAAAGGCATAGCAGCCATAGCCGTAGCTATAGCAGCTATAGGCATATCTAAAGGAGTCATAGCCATATCCATAGCAGCCATAACCATAGCCATAGCAGCCATAGCCATGGCCATAGCAGCCATTGCCATGGCAATAGCAGCCATAGCCATATATATAGGTACCATAGCCATAGCAGACATAGCCATAGCCATAGCAGCCATTGTCATAGCCATAGCCATAGCCACAGCAGCCAATGCCATAGCCATAGCAGTTATAGCCATAGCCGTAGCAGCCATAGGCATATCTATACCGTAGACATAGCAGCCATTGCCATAGCCATAGCAGCCATTGTCATAGCCATAGCCACAGCCATAGCAGCAATAGGCATAGCCATAGCCATAGCCAAAGCAGCAATAGTCATAGCCATATCCATAGCAGCCATAACCATAGCCATAGCAGCCATAGCCATGGCCATAGAAGCCATTGCCATGGCCATAGCAGCCATAGCCATATGTATAGGTACCATAGCCATAGCAGCCATAGCGATAGCCATAGCAGCCATAGACATAGCCATAGCCAGATTAGCCGATGCCATAGCCATAGCAGTTATAGCCATAGCCGCAGCAGCCATAGGCATAGCTATACCAGCCATAGACATAGCAGCCATAGCCATAGCCATAGCAGCCATAGCCGTAGCCATAGTAGCCATAGCCATAGCCATAGCAGCCGTAGCCATAACCATAGCAGCCATAGCCATATCCATTGGAGCCATAGCCATATCCATAGCATTAGCAGCCATAGCCATAGCTATAGCAGCCACTGCCATAGCTGCCATATGCATAGGCATAGCAGCCGTAGCCATAGCAGCCATAGCCATAGCCATATCAGCCATAGCCATAGCCATAGCCATAGCAGCAATGGCCATAGCCATAGCAGACATAGCCACAGCCATAGCAGCTTTAGCCAAAGCCAAAGCATCCATAGCCATAGTCATAGCAGTCATGGCCATAGCCATAGCAGCTTTAGCCATCGCCAAAGCAGCCATAGCCATTCCCATAGCATCCATAGCCATAGCCATAGCAGCCATAGCCGTAGCCATAGCAGCCATAGCCATAGCCATAGCAGCCGTAGCCATAACCATAGCAGCCATAGCCATATCCATTGGAGCCATAGCCATATCCATAGCATTAGCAACCATAGCCATAGCTATAGCAGCCACTGCCATAGCTGCCATAGCTGCCATAGGCATAGGCATAGCAGCCGTAGCCATAGCAGCCATAGCCATAGCCATATCAGCCATAGCCATAGCCATAGCCATAGCAGCCGTAACCATAGCCATAGCAGCCATAGCCACAACCATAGCAGCCATAGCCATAGCCATAGCAGTCATCGGCATAGCCATAGCCATAGCAGTCATAGCCATAGCCATATCAGCCATAGCCATAGCTATAGCAGCCATAGTCGAAGCAGCCATAGCCATAGCCATAGCAGCCATAGCCGTAGCCATAGCTGCCATAGCCATAGCCATAGCAGCCGCAGCCATAACCATAGCAGCCATAGCCATATCCATTGGAGCCATAGCCATATCCATAGCATTAGCAGCCATAGCCATAGCTATAGCAGCCACTGCCATAGCTGCCATATGCATAGCCATAGCAGCTGTAGCCATAGCAGCCATAGCCATAGCCATATCAGCCATAGTCATAGCCATAGCCATAGCAGCAATGGCCATAGCCATAGCAGACATAGCCACAGCCATAGCAGCTTTAGCCAAAGCCAAAGCATCCATAGCCATAGTCATAGCAGCCATAGCCATAGCCATAGCAGCTTTAGCCATAGCCAAAGCAGCCATAGCCATTCCCATAGCATCCATAGCCATAGCCATAGCAGCCATAGCCGTAGCCATAGCAGCCATAGCCATAGCCATAGCAGCCGTAGCCATAACCATAGCAGCCATAGCCATATCCATTGGAGCCATAGCCATATCCATAGCATTAGCAACCATAGCCATAGCTATAGCAGCCACTGCCATAGCTGCCATAGCTGCCATAGGCATAGCCATAGCAGCCGTAGCCATAGCAGCCATAGCCATAGCCATATCAGCCATAGCCATAGCCATAGCCATAGCAGCCGTAACCATAGCCATAGCAGCCATAGCCATTGCCATAGCATCCATAGCCATAGCCATAGCAGCAATAGCCATAGCCATAGCTGACATAGCCATAGCCATAGCAGCTTTAGCCATAGCCAAAGCATCCATAGCCATAGTCATAGAAGGCATAGCCATAGCCATATCAGCTTCAGCCATAGCCAAAGCAGACAGAGCCATTTCCATAGCATCCATAGCCACAGCCAAAGCAGCCATAGCCATAGCCATAGCAGCCATCGCCATAGCCATAGGCAAAGCATCCATAGCCATAGTCATAGCAGGCATAGCCATGGCCATAGCAGCCTCAGCCATAGCCAAAGCAGCCATAGCCATTGCCATAGCATCCATAGCCACAGCCATAGCAGCCATAGCCGTAGCCATCGCAAGCATAGCCATAGCCATAGCCATAGCCATAGCAGCAATAGCAGTAGCCATAGCCATAGCCATAGCAGTAATAGTCATAGCCAGGGCAGCCATAGCCATAGCCATAGCATTAGCAGCCATAGCCATAGCCATAGCAGCCATAGCGATAGCCACAGCAGCCATAGCCGTAGCCATCGCAGCCATAGCCATAGCCATAGCCGCAGCCACAGCAGCAACAGTCACAGACATAGCAGCCATAGCAGCCATAGCCATAGCCATAGCAGCCATAGTCATAGCCATAGCACGCATAGCGACAGCCATAGCAGGCGTAGCCGTAGCCATAGCAGCCATAGCCATAGCCATATCAGCCAAAGCCATACCCAAAGAATCCGTAGCCATAGCCATAGCAGCTATCGCCATAGCCATATCAGCCATAGCCATAGCTACAGCAGCCATAGCCAAAGCAGACATAACCATAGCCATAGCAGCCATAGCCATAGCCATAGACATATCAGCCATAGCTATATCCATACCAGCCATAGACATAGCCAAAGCCATAGCAGCCATAGACATAGCCATAGCCACATTAGCCGATGCCATAGCCATAGCAGTTATAGCCATAGCCGTAGCAGCCACAGGCATAGCTATACCAGCCGTAGATATAGCAGCCATAGCCATAGCCATAGCAGCCATTGTGACAGCCATAGCCATAGCCACAGCAGCCAATGCCATAGCCTTAGCAGTTATAGCCATAGGCGTAGCAGCCATAGGCATAGCTACACCAGCCATAGACATGGCAGCCATTGCCATGGACATTGCAGCCATAGCCATAGCCATAGCAGCCGTAGCCATAGCCGTAGCCATAGCAGCCATAGCTATATCCATAGCAGCCATAGCCATAGCCATAGCCATAGCAGCCATAGACATAGCCATAGCCACATTAGCCAATGCCATAGCCATAGCAGTTATAGCCATAGCCGTAGCAGCCATGGGCATAGCTATACCAGCCATAGACATAGCAGCCATAGCCATAGCCATAGCAGCCATTGTCATAGCCATAGCCATAGTCACAGCAGCCAATGCCATAGCCTTAGCAGTTATAGCCATAGCCGTAGCAGCCATACGCATGGCTATACCAGCCATAGACGTAGCAGCCATAGCCATAGCCATAGGAGCCATAGCTATATCCATAGCAGCAATAGCCACAGCCGTAGCAGCCATGGGCATAGCCATAGGAGCCATTGCCATGGCCATAGCAGCCATAGCCAGATGTATAGGTACCATAGCCATAGCAGCCATAGCCATAGCCATAACAGCCAGAGCCAAAGTCATAGCAGCCATAGCCGTAGCTATAGCAGCTATAGGCATATCTAAAGGAGTCATAGCCATATCCATAGCAGCCGTAACCATAGCCATAGCAGCCATAGGCATACCAATACCAGCCATAGACATAGCAGCCATAGCCATAGCAATAGCACGCATAGCGATAACCATAGCAGCCGCAGCCATAGCCATAGCAACCATAGCCACAACCATAGCAGCCATAGCCATAGCCATAGCAGTCATCGGCATAGCCATAGCCATAGCAGTCATAGCCAGAGCCATATCAGCTATAGCCATAGCTATAGCAGCCATAGCCGAAGCAGCCATTGCCATACCCATAGCCATAGCCATAGCAGCAATATCAATAGCCATAGCAGCCATAGAAATAGCCATAGCCACATTAGCCGATGCCATAGCCATAGCAGTTATAGCCATAGCCGCAGCAGCCATAGGCATAGCTATACCAGCCATAGACATAGCAGCCATAGCCATAGCCATAGCAGCCATTGTCATAGCCATGGCCGTAGCCACAGCAGCCAAAGCCATAGGCATAGAGAGTTATAGCCATAGCCGTAGCAGCCATAGGCATAGCTATACCAGTCATAGACATAGCAGTCATAGCCATAGCCATAGCAGCCATAGTCATAGCCATAGCCACAGCCATAGCAGCAATAGTCATCGCCATAGCAGCCCTAGCAGCCGTAGCCATAGCCATAGCAGCCATAGGCATACCTATACCAGCCATAGACATAGCAGCCATAGCCATAGCAATAGCACGCATAGCGATAACCATAGCAGCCGCAGCCATAGCCATAGCAGCCATAGCCACAACCATAGCAGCCATAGCCATAGCCATAGCAGTCATCGGCATAGCCATAGCCATAGCAGTCATAGCCATAGCCATATCACCCATAGCCATAGCTATAGCAGCCATAGCCGAAGCAGCCATAGCCATAGCCATAGCAGCCATAGCCGTAGCCATAGCAGCCATAGCCATAGCCATAGCAGCCGTAGCCATAACCATAGCAGCCATAGCCATATCCATTGGAGCCATAGCCATATCCATAGCCATATCAGCCATAGCCATAGCTATAGCAGCCATAGCCGAAGCAGCCATAGCCATAGCCATAGCAGCCATAGCCATAGCTATAGTAGCCATAGCCATAGCAGCCATAGCCATAGCCATATCAGCCATAGCCATAGCCATAGCCATTGCAGCAATAGCCATAGCCATAGCAGACATAGTCATATCAATAGCAGCAATAGCCGTAGCCATCGCAGCCATAGCCATAGCCATAGCCATAGCCATAGCCATAGCAGCCATAGCCGTAGCCATCGCAGCCATAGTCATAGCCATAGCCATAGCCATAGCAGCAATCGCAATAGCCATACAGCCATAGCAGCCATAGCCATAGCCATAGCAGCCATAGCCATAGCCATAGCAGCCATAGCCATAGCCATAGCAGCCATAGCCGTAGCCATCGCAGGCATAGCCATAGCCATAGCCATAGCCGTAGCAGCAATAGCAATAGCCATAGCAGCCATAGCAGCCATAGCCATAGCCATAGCAGCCATAGTCATGGCCATAGCACGCATAGCGGCAGACATAGCAGCCGTAGACATAGCCATAGCAGCCATAGCCATAGCCATATCAGCCATAGCCATAGCCAAAGTACCCATAGCCATAGCCATAGCAGCTATAGCCATAGCCATATCAGCCATAGCCATAGCTATAGCAGCCATAACCAAAGCAGCCATAGCCATAGCCATAGCAGCCATAGCCGTAGGCATAGCAGCCATAGCCATAGCCATAGCAGCCGTAGCCATAGCAGCCATAGCCATAGCCATACGAGCCATAGCCAATGGCATAGCCACAGCAGCCGTAGCCATAGCCACAGCCTTGACAGCCATAGCAACAGCCATAGCCATAGCAGCCATAGCTATATCCATAGCAGCCATAGCCATAGCCATAGCCATAGCAGCCATAGACATAGCCATAGCCACAGTAGCCAATGCCATAGCCATAGCATCCATAGCCATAGCCATAGCAGCAATAGCCATAGCCATAGCTGACATAGCCATAGCCATAGCAGCTTTAGCCATAGCCAAAGCATCCATAGCCATAGTCATAGAAGGCATAGCCATAGCCATATCAGCTTCAGCCATAGCCAAAGCAGCCAGAGCCATTTCCATAGCATCCATAGCCACAGCCATAGCAGCCATAGCCATAGCCATAGCAGCCATCGCCATAGCCATAGGCAAAGCATCCATAGCCATAGTCATAGCAGGCATAGCCATAGCCATAGCAGCCTCAGCCATAGCCAAAGCAGCCATAGCCATTGCCATAGCATCCATAGCCACAGCCATAGCAGCCATAGCCGTAGCCATCGCAAGCATAGCCATAGCCATAGCCATAGCCATAGCAGCAATAGCAATAGCCATAGCCATAGCCATAGCAGTAATAGTCATAGCCAGGGCAGCCATAGCAGCCATAGTCATAACCATAGCAGCCATAGCCATAGCAATAGCACGCATAGCGATAACCATAGCAGCCGCAGCCATAGCCATAGCAGCCGTAGCCATAGCCATAGCATCCATAGCCATAGCCATAGCAGCCATAGCCATAGCCATAGCAGCCATAGCCGTACCCATCGCAGGCATAGCCATAGCCATAGCCATAGCCATAGCAGCAACAGCAATAGCCATAGCAGCCATAGACGTAGCCATAGCCATAGCAGTTATAGCCATAGCCGCAGCAGCCATAGGCATAGCTACACCAGCCATAGACATAGCAGCCATAGCCATAGCCATAGCAGCCATTGCCATAGCCATAGCAGCCATTGTCATAGCCATAGCCACAGCCATAGCAGCAATTGCCATACCCATAGCCATAGCCATAATAGCAAAAGTCATAGCCAGAGCACCTATAGCAGCCATAGCCAAAGCCTTAGCAGCCGTAGGAATAGCCATAGCAGTAGCCATAGCAGCAATAGCCATAGGCATAGCAGCCATAGCAGCCATAGCCATAACCATAGCAGCCATGGTCATAGCAGCCATAGCCATAGCCATAGCAGCCGTAGCCATAGCAGCCATAGCCATAGCCATACGAGCCATAGCCAATGGGATAGCCACAGCAGCCGTAGCCATAGCCACAGCCGTAACAGCCATAGCAACAGCCATAGCCATAGCAGCCATAGCTATATCCATAGCAGCCATAGCCACAACCATAGCAGCCATAGTCATAGCAGCCATAGCCATAGCCATAGCAGCCATAGCCGTAGCCATCGCAGGCATAGCCATAGCCATAGCCATAGCAGCAATAGCAATAGCCATAGCCATAGCCATAGCAGTAATAGTCATAGCCGGAGGAGCCACAGCAGCCACAGGCATAGCCATTGCAGCCATAGACATAGCCATAGCATTAGCAGCCATAGCCATAGCCACAGCAGCCATAGCCATAGCAGCCATAGCCATAGGCATAGCTGCCATAGCAGCCATAGCCATAGCCATAGCATCCATAGCCATAGCCATAGCAGTCATAGTCATAGCAGCCATAGCCATAGCCATAGCAGCCATAGCCGTAGCCATCGCAGGCATAGCCATAGCCATAGCCATAGCCATAGCAGCAATAGCAATAGCCATAGCCATAGCCATAGCCATAGAAGTAATAGTCATAGCCAGAGGAGCCATAGCAGGCATAGCCATAGCCATTGCAGCCATAGCCATAGCCATAGCATTAGCAGCCATAGCCATAGCCATAGCAGCCATAGCCATAGCAGCCATAGCCATAGGCATAGCAGCCACAGCAGCCATAGCCATAGCCATAGCAGCCATAGCCATAGGCATAGCAGCCATAGCAGCCATAGCCATAGCCATAGCAGCCATAGCCGTAGCCATCGCAGGCATAGCCATAGCCATAGCCATAGCCATAGCAGCAATAGCAATAGCCATAGCCATAGCCATAGCAGTAATAGTCATAGCCAGAGGAGCCATAGCAGCCATAGCCATAGCCATTGCAGCCATAGCCATAGCCATAGCATTAGCAGCCATAGCCATAGCCATAGCAGCCATAGCCATAGCAGCCATAGCCATAGGCATAGCAGCCGTAGCCATAGCAGCCATAGCCATAGCCATACGAGCCATAGCCAATGGGATAGCCACAGCAGCCGTAGCCATAGCCACAGCCGTAACAGCCATAGCAACAGCCATAGCCATAGCAGCCATAGCTATGTCCATAGCAGCCATAGCCATTTCCATAGCATCCATAGCCACAGCCATAGCAGCCATAGCCATAGCCATAGCAGCCATCGCCATAGCCATAGGCAAAGCATCCATAGCCATAGTCGTAGCAGGCATAGCCATAGCCATAGCAGCCTCAGCCATAGCCAAAGCAGCCATAGCCATTGCCATAGCATCCATAGCCACAGCCATAGCAGCCATAGCCGTAGCCATCGCAAGCATAGCCATAGCCATAGCCATAGCCATAGCAGCAATAGCAATAGCCATAGCCATAGCCATAGCAGTAATAGTCATAGCCAGGGCAGCCATAGCAGCCATAGTCATAACCATAGCAGCCATAGCCATAGCAATAGCACGCATAGCGATAACCATAGCAGCCGCAGCCATAGCCATAGCAGCCATAGCCGTAGCCATAGCATCCATAGCCATAGCCATAGCAGCCGTAGCCATAACCATAGCAGCCATAGCCATATCCATTGGAGCCATAGCCATATCCATAGCATTAGCAACCATAGCCATAGCTATAGCAGCCACTGCCATAGCTGCCATAGCTGCCATAGGCATAGGCATAGCAGCCGTAGCCATAGCAGCCATAGCCATAGCCATATCAGCCATAGCCATAGCCATAGCCATAGCAGCCGTAACCATAGCCATAGCAGCCATAGCCACAACCATAGCAGCCATAGCCATAGCCATAGCAGTCATCGGCATAGCCATAGCCATAGCAGTCATAGCCATAGCCATATCAGCCATAGCCATAGCTATAGCAGCCATAGTCGAAGCAGCCATAGCCATAGCCATAGCAGCCATAGCCGTAGCCATAGCTGCCATAGCCATAGCCATAGCAGCCGCAGCCATAACCATAGCAGCCATAGCCATATCCATTGGAGCCATAGCCATATCCATAGCATTAGCAGCCATAGCCATAGCTATAGCAGCCACTGCCATAGCTGCCATATGCATAGCCATAGCAGCTGTAGCCATAGCAGCCATAGCCATAGCCATATCAGCCATAGTCATAGCCATAGCCATAGCAGCAATGGCCATAGCCATAGCAGACATAGCCACAGCCATAGCAGCTTTAGCCAAAGCCAAAGCATCCATAGCCATAGTCATAGCAGCCATAGCCATAGCCATAGCAGCTTTAGCCATAGCCAAAGCAGCCATAGCCATTCCCATAGCATCCACAGCCATAGCCATAGCAGCCATAGCCGTAGCCATAGCAGCCATAGCCATAGCCATAGCAGCCGTAGCCATAACCATAGCAGCCATAGCCATATCCATTGGAGCCATAGCCATATCCATAGCATTAGCAACCATAGCCATAGCTATAGCAGCCACTGCCATAGCTGCCATAGCTGCCATAGGCATAGCCATAGCAGCCGTAGCCATAGCAGCCATAGCCATAGCCATATCAGCCATAGCCATAGCCATAGCCATAGCAGCCGTAACCATAGCCATAGCAGCCATAGCCACAACCATAGCAGCCATAGCCATAGCCATAGCAGTCATCGGCATAGCCATAGCCATAGCAGCCATAGCCTTAGCCATATCAGCCATAGCCATAGCTATAGCAGCCATAGCCAAAGCAGCCATAGCAATAGCCATAGCAGCCATAGCCGTAGCCATAGCAGCCATAGCCATAGCCATAGCAGCCGTAGCCATAGCAGCCATAGCCATAGCCATACGAGCCATAGCCAATGGCATAGCCACAGCAGCCGTAGCCATAGCCACAGCCGTAACAGCCTTAGCAACAGCCACAGCAATAGCAGCCTTAGCTATATCCATAGCAACCATAGGCATAGCCATAGCCATAGCAGCCATAGACATAGACATAGCCACAGTAGCCAATGCCATAGCCATAGCAGTTATAGGCATAGCCGTAGCAGCCATAGGCATATCTATACCGTAGACACAGCAGCCATTGCCATAGCCATAGCAGCCATTGCCATAGCCATAGCCAAAGCAGCAATAGCCATAGCCATAGCAGACATAGCCATAGCCATAGCTGCTTTAGCCATAGCCAAAGCATCCATAGCCATAGTCATAGCAGCCATAGCCATAGACATAGCAGCTTCAGCCATAGCCAAAGCAGCCATAGCCATTGCCATAGCATCCATAGCCATAGCCATAGCAGCAATAGCCATAGCCATAGCTGACATAGCCATAGCCATAGCAGCTTTAGCCATAGCCAAAGCATCCATAGCCATAGTCATAGAAGGCATAGCCATAGCCATATCAGCTTCAGCCATAGCCAAAGCAGACAGAGCCATTTCCATAGCATCCATAGCCACAGCCAAAGCAGCCATAGCCATAGCCATAGCAGCCATCGCCATAGCCATAGGCAAAGCATCCATAGCCATAGTCATAGCAGGCATAGCCATGGCCATAGCAGCCTCAGCCATAGCCAAAGCAGCCATAGCCATTGCCATAGCATCCATAGCCACAGCCATAGCAGCCATAGCCGTAGCCATCGCAAGCATAGCCATAGCCATAGCCATAGCCATAGCAGCAATAGCAGTAGCCATAGCCATAGCCATAGCAGTAATAGTCATAGCCAGGGCAGCCATAGCCATAGCCATAGCATTAGCAGCCATAGCCATAGCCATAGCAGCCATAGCGATAGCCACAGCAGCCATAGCCGTAGCCATCGCAGCCATAGCCATAGCCATAGCCGCAGCCACAGCAGCAACAGTCACAGACATAGCAGCCATAGCAGCCATAGCCATAGCCATAGCAGCCATAGTCATAGCCATAGCACGCATAGCGACAGCCATAGCAGGCGTAGCCGTAGCCATAGCAGCCATAGCCATAGCCATATCAGCCAAAGCCATACCCAAAGAATCCGTAGCCATAGCCATAGCAGCTATCGCCATTGCCATATCAGCCATAGCCATAGCTACAGCAGCCATAGCCAAAGCAGACATAACCATAGCCATAGCAGCCATAGCCATAGCCATAGACATATCAGCCATAGCTATATCCATACCAGCCATAGACATAGCCAAAGCCATAGCAGCCATAGACATAGCCATAGCCACATTAGCCGATGCCATAGCCATAGCAGTTATAGCCATAGCCGTAGCAGCCACAGGCATAGCTATACCAGCCGTAGATATAGCAGCCATAGCCATAGCCATAGCAGCCATTGTGACAGCCATAGCCATAGCCACATTAGCCAATGCCATAGCCATAGCAGTTATAGCCATAGCCGTAGCAGCCATGGGCATAGCTATACCAGCCATAGACATAGCAGCCATAGCCATAGCCATAGCAGCCATTGTCATAGCCATAGCCATAGTCACAGCAGCCAATGCCATAGCCTTAGCAGTTATAGCCATAGCCGTAGCAGCCATACGCATGGCTATACCAGCCATAGACGTAGCAGCCATAGCCATAGCCATAGGAGCCATAGCTATATCCATAGCAGCAATAGCCACAGCCGTAGCAGCCATGGGCATAGCCATAGGAGCCATTGCCATAGCCATAACAGCCAGAGCCAAAGTCATAGCAGCCATAGCCGTAGCTATAGCAGCTATAGGCATATCTAAAGGAGTCATAGCCATATCCATAGCAGCCGTAACCATAGCCATAGCAGCCATAGGCATACCAATACCAGCCATAGACATAGCAGCCATAGCCATAGCAATAGCACGCATAGCGATAACCATAGCAGCCGCAGCCATAGCCATAGCAACCATAGCCACAACCATAGCAGCCATAGCCATAGCCATAGCAGTCATCGGCATAGCCATAGCCATAGCAGTCATAGCCAGAGCCATATCAGCTATAGCCATAGCTATAGCAGCCATAGCCGAAGCAGCCATTGCCATACCCATAGCCATAGCCATAGCAGCAATATCAATAGCCATAGCAGCCATAGACATAGCCATAGCCACATTAGCCGATGCCATAGCCATAGCAGTTATAGCCATAGCCGCAGCAGCCATAGGCATAGCTATACCAGCCATAGACATAGCAGCCATAGCCATAGCCATAGCAGCCATTGTCATAGCCATGGCCGTAGCCACAGCAGCCAAAGCCATAGGCATAGAGAGTTATAGCCATAGCCGTAGCAGCCATAGGCATAGCTATACCAGTCATAGACATAGCAGTCATAGCCATAGCCATAGCAGCCATAGTCATAGCCATAGCCACAGCCATAGCAGCAATAGTCATCGCCATAGCAGCCCTAGCAGCCGTAGCCATAGCCATAGCAGCCATAGGCATACCTATACCAGCCATAGACATAGCAGCCATAGCCATAGCAATAGCACGCATAGCGATAACCATAGCAGCCGCAGCCATAGCCATAGCAGCCATAGCCACAACCATAGCAGCCATAGCCATAGCCATAGCAGTCATCGGCATAGCCATAGCCATAGCAGTCATAGCCATAGCCATATCACCCATAGCCATAGCTATAGCAGCCATAGCCGAAGCAGCCATAGCCATAGCCATAGCAGCCATAGCCGTAGCCATAGCAGCCATAGCCATAGCCATAGCAGCCGTAGCCATAACCATAGCAGCCATAGCCATATCCATTGGAGCCATAGCCATATCCATAGCCATATCAGCCATAGCCATAGCTATAGCAGCCATAGCCGAAGCAGCCATAGCCATAGCCATAGCAGCCATAGCCATAGCTATAGTAGCCATAGCCATAGCAGCCATAGCCATAGCCATATCAGCCATAGCCATAGCCATAGCCATTGCAGCAATAGCCATAGCCATAGCAGACATAGTCATATCAATAGCAGCAATAGCCGTAGCCATCGCAGCCATAGCCATAGCCATAGCCATAGCCATAGCCATAGCAGCCATAGCCGTAGCCATCGCAGCCATAGTCATAGCCATAGCCATAGCCATAGCAGCAATCGCAATAGCCATACAGCCATAGCAGCCATAGCCATAGCCATAGCAGCCATAGCCATAGCCATAGCAGCCATAGCCATAGCCATAGCAGCCATAGCCGTAGCCATCGCAGGCATAGCCATAGCCATAGCCATAGCCGTAGCAGCAATAGCAATAGCCATAGCAGCCATAGCAGCCATAGCCATAGCCATAGCAGCCATAGTCATGGCCATAGCACGCATAGCGGCAGACATAGCAGCCGTAGACATAGCCATAGCAGCCATAGCCATAGCCAAAGCAGCCAGAGCCATTTCCATAGCATCCATAGCCACAGCCATAGCAGCCATAGCCATAGCCATAGCAGCCATCGCCATAGCCATAGGCAAAGCATCCATAGCCATAGTCATAGCAGGCATAGCCATAGCCATAGCAGCCTCAGCCATAGCCAAAGCAGCCATAGCCATTGCCATAGCATCCATAGCCACAGCCATAGCAGCCATAGCCGTAGCCATCGCAAGCATAGCCATAGCCATAGCCATAGCCATAGCAGCAATAGCAATAGCCATAGCCATAGCCATAGCAGTAATAGTCATAGCCAGGGCAGCCATAGCAGCCATAGTCATAACCATAGCAGCCATAGCCATAGCAATAGCACGCATAGCGATAACCATAGCAGCCGCAGCCATAGCCATAGCAGCCGTAGCCATAGCCATAGCATCCATAGCCATAGCCATAGCAGCCATAGCCATAGCCATAGCAGCCATAGCCGTACCCATCGCAGGCATAGCCATAGCCATAGCCATAGCCATAGCAGCAACAGCAATAGCCATAGCAGCCATAGACGTAGCCATAGCCATAGCAGTTATAGCCATAGCCGCAGCAGCCATAGGCATAGCTACACCAGCCATAGACATAGCAGCCATAGCCATAGCCATAGCAGCCATTGCCATAGCCATAGCAGCCATTGTCATAGCCATAGCCACAGCCATAGCAGCAATTGCCATACCCATAGCCATAGCCATAATAGCAAAAGTCATAGCCAGAGCAGCTATAGCAGCCATAGCCAAAGCCTTAGCAGCCATAGCAATAGCCATAGCAGTAGCCATAGCAGCAATAGCCATAGGCATAGCAGCCATAGCAGCCATAGCCATAACCATAGCAGCCATGGTCATAGCAGCCATAGCCATAGCCATAGCAGCCGTAGCCATAGCAGCCATAGCCATAGCCATACGAGCCATAGCCAATGGGATAGCCACAGCAGCCGTAGCCATAGCCACAGCCGTAACAGCCATAGCAACAGCCATAGCCATAGCAGCCATAGCTATATCCATAGCAGCCATAGCCACAGCCATAGCAGCCATAGTCATAGCAGCGATAGCCATAGCCATAGCAGCCATAGCCGTAGCCATCGCAGGCGTAGCCATAGCCATAGCCATAGCAGCAATAGCAATAGCCATAGCCATAGCCATAGCAGTAATAGTCATAGCCGGAGGAGCCATAGCAGCCACAGGCATAGCCATTGCAGCCATAGCCATAGCCATAGCATTAGCAGCCATAGCCATAGCCACAGCAGCCATAGCCATAGCAGCCATAGCCATAGGCATAGCTGCCATAGCAGCCATAGCCATAGCCATAGCATCCATAGCCATAGCCATAGCAGTCATAGTCATAGCAGCCATAGCCATAGCCATAGCAGCCATAGCCGTAGCCATCGCAGGCATAGCCATAGCCATAGCCATAGCCATAGCAGCAATAGCAATAGCCATAGCCATAGCCATAGCCATAGCAGTAATAGTCATAGCCAGAGGAGCCATAGCAGGCATAGCCATAGCCATTGCAGCCATAGCCATAGCCATAGCATTAGCAGCCATAGCCATAGCCATAGCAGCCATAGCCATTGCAGCCATAGCCATAGGCATAGCAGCCACAGCAGCCATAGCCATAGCCATAGCAGCCATAGCCATAGGCATAGCAGCCATAGCAGCCATAGCCATAGCCATAGCAGCCATAGCCGTAGCCATCGCAGGCATAGCCATAGCCATAGCCATAGCCATAGCAGCAATAGCAATAGCCATAGCCATAGCCATAGCAGTAATAGTCATAGCCAGAGGAGCCATAGCAGCCATAGCCATAGCCATTGCAGCCATAGCCATAGCCATAGCATTAGCAGCCATAGCCATAGCCATAGCAGCCATAGCCATAGCAGCCATAGCCATAGGCATAGCAGCCACAGCAGCCATAGCCATAGCCATAGCAGCCATAGCCATAGGCATAGCAGCCATAGCAGCCATAGCCATAGCCATAGCAGCCATAGCCATAGCCATAACAGCCATAGCCAAAGGCATAGCAGCCATAGCCGTAGCTATAGCAGCTATAGGCATATCTAAAGGAGTCATAGCCATATCCATAGCAGCCATAACCATAGCCATAGCAGCCATAGCCATGGCCATAGCAGCCATTGCCATGGCAATAGCAGTCATAGCCATATGTATAGGTACCATAGCCATAGCAGCCATAGCGATAGCCACAGCAGCCATAGCCGTAGCCATCGCAGCCATAGCCATAGCCATAGCCGCATCCATAGCAGCAACAGTCACAGACATAGCAGCCATAGCAGCCATAGCCATAGCCATAGCAGCCATAGTCATAGCCATAGCACGCATAGCGACAGCCATAGCAGCCGTAGCCATAGCCATAGCAGCCATAGCCATAGCCATATCAGCCAAAGCCATACCCAAAGCATCCGTAGCCATAGCCATAGCAGCTACCGCCATAGCCATATCAGCCATAGCCATAGCTACAGCAGCCATAGCCAAAGCAGACATAACCATAGCCATAGCAGCCATAGCCATAGCCATAGACATATCAGCCATACCTATATCCATACCAGCTATAGCCATAGCCAAAGCCATAGCAGCCATAGACATAGCCATAGCCACATTAGCCGATGCCATAGCCATAGCAGTTATAGCCATAGCCATAGCAGCAATAGCAATAGCCATAGCCATAGCCATAGCAGTAATAGTCATAGCCAGAGGAGCCATAGCAGCCATAGCCATAGCCATTGCAGCCATAGCCATAGCCATAGCATTAGCAGCCATAGCCATAGCCATAGCAGCCATAGCCATAGCAGCCATAGCCATAGGCATAGCAGCCACAGCAGCCATAGCCATAGCCATAGCAGCCATAGCCATAGGCATAGCAGCCATAGCAGCCATAGCCATAGCCATAGCAGCCATAGCCATAGCCATAACAGCCATAGCCAAAGGCATAGCAGCCATAGCCGTAGCTATAGCAGCTATAGGCATATCTAAAGGAGTCATAGCCATATCCATAGCAGCCATAACCATAGCCATAGCAGCCATAGCCATGGCCATAGCAGCCATTGCCATGGCAATAGCAGTCATAGCCATATGTATAGGTACCATAGCCATAGCAGCCATAGCGATAGCCACAGCAGCCATAGCCGTAGCCATCGCAGCCATAGCCATAGCCATAGCCGCATCCATAGCAGCAACAGTCACAGACATAGCAGCCATAGCAGCCATAGCCATAGCCATAGCAGCCATAGTCATAGCCATAGCACGCATAGCGACAGCCATAGCAGCCGTAGCCATAGCCATAGCAGCCATAGCCATAGCCATATCAGCCAAAGCCATACCCAAAGCATCCGTAGCCATAGCCATAGCAGCTACCGCCATAGCCATATCAGCCATAGCCATAGCTACAGCAGCCATAGCCAAAGCAGACATAACCATAGCCATAGCAGCCATAGCCATAGCCATAGACATATCAGCCATACCTATATCCATACCAGCTATAGCCATAGCCAAAGCCATAGCAGCCATAGACATAGCCATAGCCACATTAGCCGATGCCATAGCCATAGCAGTTATAGCCATAGCCGTAGCAGCCACAGGCATAGCTATACCAGCCATAGACATAGCAGCCATAGCCATAGCCATAGCAGCCATTGTCATAGCCATAGCCATAGTCACAGCAGCCAATGCCATAGCCTTAGCAGTTATAGCCATAGCCGTAGCAGCCATACGCATAGCTATACCAGCCATAGACGTAGCAGCCATAGCCATAGCCATAGGAGCCATAGCTATATCCATAGCAGCAATAGCCACAGCCGTAGCAGCCATGGGCATAGCCATAGGAGCCATTGCCATGGCCATAGCAGCCATAGCCATATGTATAGGTACCATAGCCGTAGCAGCCATAGCCATAGCCATAACAGCCAGAGCCAAAGGCATAGCAGCCATAGCCGTAGCTATAGCAGCTATAGGCATATCTAAAGGTGGCATAGCCATATCCATAGCAGCCGTAACCATAGCCATAGCAGCCATAGGCATACCTATACCAGCCATAGACATAGCAGCCATAGCCATAGCAATAGCACGCATAGCGATAACCATAGCAGCCGCAGCCATAGCCATAGCAACCATAGCCACAACCATAGCAGCCATAGCCATAGCCATAGCAGTCATCGGCATAGCCATAGCCATAGCAGTCATAGCCATAGCCATATCAGCCATAGCCATAGCTATAGCAGCCATAGCCGAAGCAGCCATTGCCATACCCATAGCCATAGCCATAGCAGCAATATCAATAGCCATAGCAGCCATAGACATAGCCATAGCCACATTAGCCGATGCCACAGCCATAGCAGTTATAGCCATAGCCGCAGCAGCCATAGGCATAGCTATACCAGCCATAGACATAGCATCCATAGCCATAGCCATAGCAGCCATTGTCATAGCCATGGCCATAGCCACAGCAGCCAAAGCCATAGGCATAGAGAGTTATAGCCATAGCCGTAGCAGCCATAGGCATAGCTATACCAGTCATAGACATAGCAGTCATAGCCATAGCCATAGCAGCCATAGTCATAGCCATAGCCACAGCCATAGCAGCAATAGTCATCGCCATAGCAGCCCTAGCAGCCGTAGCCATAGCCATAGCAGCCATAGGCATACCTATACCAGTCATAGACATAGCAGCCATAGCCATAGCAATAGCACGCATAGCGATAACCATAGCAGCCGCAGCCATAGCCATAGCAGCCATAGCCACAACCATAGCAGCCATAGCCATAGCCATAGCAGTCATCGGCATAGCCATAGCCATAGCAGTCATAGCCATAGCCATATCACCCATAGCCATATATATAGGTACCATAGCCATAGCAGACATAGCCATAGCCATAGCAGCCATTGTCATAGCCATAGCCATAGCCACAGCAGCCAATGCCATAGCCATAGCAGTTATAGCCATAGCCGTAGCAGCCATAGGCATATCTATACCGTAGACATAGCAGCCATTGCCATAGCCATAGCAGCCATTGTCATAGCCATAGCCACAGCCATAGCAGCAATAGGCATAGCCATAGCCATAGCCAAAGCAGCAATAGTCATAGCCATATCCATAGCAGCCATAACCATAGCCATAGCAGCCATAGCCATATCCATTGGAGCCATAGCCATATCCATAGCATTAGCAACCATAGCCATAGCTATAGCAGCCACTGCCATAGCTGCCATAGCTGCCATAGGCATAGGCATAGCAGCCGTAGCCATAGCAGCCATAGCCATAGCCATATCAGCCATAGCCATAGCCATAGCCATAGCAGCCGTAACCATAGCCATAGCAGCCATAGCCACAACCATAGCAGCCATAGCCATAGCCATAGCAGTCATCGGCATAGCCATAGCCATAGCAGTCATAGCCATAGCCATATCAGCCATAGCCATAGCTATAGCAGCCATAGTCGAAGCAGCCATAGCCATAGCCATAGCAGCCATAGCCGTAGCCATAGCTGCCATAGCCATAGCCATAGCAGCCGCAGCCATAACCATAGCAGCCATAGCCATATCCATTGGAGCCATAGCCACATCCATAGCATTAGCAGCCATAGCCATAGCTATAGCAGCCACTGCCATAGCTGCCATATGCATAGCCATAGCAGCTGTAGCCATAGCAGCCATAGCCATAGCCATATCAGCCATAGTCATAGCCATAGCCATAGCAGCAATGGCCATAGCCATAGCAGACATAGCCACAGCCATAGCAGCTTTAGCCAAAGCCAAAGCATCCATAGCCATAGTCATAGCAGCCATAGCCATAGCCATAGCAGCTTTAGCCATAGCCAAAGCAGCCATAGCCATTCCCATAGCATCCATAGCCATAGCCATAGCAGCCATAGCCGTAGCCATAGCAGCCATAGCCATAGCCATAGCAGCCGTAGCCATAACCATAGCAGCCATAGCCATATCCATTGGAGCCATAGCCATATCCATAGCATTAGCAACCATAGCCATAGCTATAGCAGCCACTGCCATAGCTGCCATAGCTGCCATAGGCATAGCCATAGCAGCCGTAGCCATAGCAGCCATAGCCATAGCCATATCAGCCATAGCCATAGCCATAGCCATAGCAGCCGTAACCATAGCCATAGCAGCCATAGCCACAACCATAGCAGCCATAGCCATAGCCATAGCAGTCATCGGCATAGCCATAGCCATAGCAGCCATAGCCTTAGCCATATCAGCCATAGCCATAGCTATAGCAGCCATAGCCAAAGCAGCCATAGCAATAGCCATAGCAGCCATAGCCGTAGCCATAGCAGCCATAGCCATAGCCATAGCAGCCGTAGCCATAGCAGCCATAGCCATAGCCATACGAGCCATAGCCAATGGCATAGCCACAGCAGCCGTAGCCATAGCCACAGCCGTAACAGCCTTAGCAACAGCCACAGCAATAGCAGCCTTAGCTATATCCATAGCAACCATAGGCATAGCCATAGCCATAGCAGCCATAGACATAGACATAGCCACAGTAGCCAATGCCATAGCCATAGCAGTTATAGGCATAGCCGTAGCAGCCATAGGCATATCTATACCGTAGACACAGCAGCCATTGCCATAGCCATAGCAGCCATTGCCATAGCCATAGCCAAAGCAGCAATAGCCATAGCCATAGCAGACATAGCCATAGCCATAGCTGCTTTAGCCATAGCCAAAGCATCCATAGCCATAGTCATAGCAGCCATAGCCATAGACATAGCAGCTTCAGCCATAGCCAAAGCAGCCATAGCCATTGCCATAGCATCCATAGCCATAGCCATAGCAGCAATAGCCATAGCCATAGCTGACATAGCCATAGCCATAGCAGCTTTAGCCATAGCCAAAGCATCCATAGCCATAGTCATAGAAGGCATAGCCATAGCCATATCAGCTTCAGCCATAGCCAAAGCAGACAGAGCCATTTCCATAGCATCCATAGCCACAGCCAAAGCAGCCATAGCCATAGCCATAGCAGCCATCGCCATAGCCATAGGCAAAGCATCCATAGCCATAGTCATAGCAGGCATAGCCATGGCCATAGCAGCCTCAGCCATAGCCAAAGCAGCCATAGCCATTGCCATAGCATCCATAGCCACAGCCATAGCAGCCATAGCCGTAGCCATCGCAAGCATAGCCATAGCCATAGCCATAGCCATAGCAGCAATAGCAGTAGCCATAGCCATAGCCATAGCAGTAATAGTCATAGCCAGGGCAGCCATAGCCATAGCCATAGCAATAGCAGCCATAGCCATAGCCATAGCAGCCATAGCGATAGCCACAGCAGCCATAGCCGTAGCCATCGCAGCCATAGCCATAGCCATAGCCGCAGCCACAGCAGCAACAGTCACAGACATAGCAGCCATAGCAGCCATAGCCATAGCCATAGCAGCCATAGTCATAGCCATAGCACGCATAGCGACAGCCATAGCAGGCGTAGCCGTAGCCATAGCAGCCATAGCCATAGCCATATCAGCCAAAGCCATACCCAAAGAATCCGTAGCCATAGCCATAGCAGCTATCGCCATAGCCATATCAGCCATAGCCATAGCTACAGCAGCCATAGCCAAAGCAGACATAACCATAGCCATAGCAGCCATAGCCATAGCCATAGACATATCAGCCATAGCTATATCCATACCAGCCATAGACATAGCCAAAGCCATAGCAGCCATAGACATAGCCATAGCCACATTAGCCGATGCCATAGCCATAGCAGTTATAGCCATAGCCGTAGCAGCCACAGGCATAGCTATACCAGCCGTAGATATAGCAGCCATAGCCATAGCCATAGCAGCCATTGTGACAGCCATAGCCATAGCCACAGCAGCCAATGCCATAGCCTTAGCAGTTATAGCCATAGGCGTAGCAGCCATAGGCATAGCTACACCAGCCATAGACATGGCAGCCATTGCCATGGACATTGCAGCCATAGCCATAGCCATAGCAGCCGTAGCCATAGCCGTAGCCATAGCAGCCATAGCTATATCCATAGCAGCCATAGCCATAGCCATAGCCATAGCAGCCATAGACATAGCCATAGCCACATTAGCCAATGCCATAGCCATAGCAGTTATAGCCATAGCCGTAGCAGCCATGGGCATAGCTATACCAGCCATAGACATAGCAGCCATAGCCATAGCCATAGCAGCCATTGTCATAGCCATAGCCATAGTCACAGCAGCCAATGCCATAGCCTTAGCAGTTATAGCCATAGCCGTAGCAGCCATACGCATGGCTATACCAGCCATACACGTAGCAGCCATAGCCATAGCCATAGGAGCCATAGCTATATCCATAGCAGCAATAGCCACAGCCGTAGCAGCCATGGGCATAGCCATAGGAGCCATTGCCATGGCCATAGCAGCCATAGCCAGATGTATAGGTACCATAGCCATAGCAGCCATAGCCATAGCCATAACAGCCAGAGCCAAAGTCATAGCAGCCATAGCCGTAGCTATAGCAGCTATAGGCATATCTAAAGGAGTCATAGCCATATCCATAGCAGCCGTAACCATAGCCATAGCAGCCATAGGCATACCAATACCAGCCATAGACATAGCAGCCATAGCCATAGCAATAGCACGCATAGCGATAACCATAGCAGCCGCAGCCATAGCCATAGCAACCATAGCCACAACCATAGCAGCCATAGCCATAGCCATAGCAGTCATCGGCATAGCCATAGCCATAGCAGTCATAGCCAGAGCCATATCAGCTATAGCCATAGCTATAGCAGCCATAGCCGAAGCAGCCATTGCCATACCCATAGCCATAGCCATAGCAGCAATATCAATAGCCATAGCAGCCATAGACATAGCCATAGCCACATTAGCCGATGCCATAGCCATAGCAGGTATAGCCATAGCCGCAGCAGCCATAGGCATAGCTATACCAGCCATAGACATAGCAGCCATAGCCATAGCCATAGCAGCCATTGTCATAGCCATGGCCGTAGCCACAGCAGCCAAAGCCATAGGCATAGAGAGTTATAGCCATAGCCGTAGCAGCCATAGGCATAGCTATACCAGTCATAGACATAGCAGTCATAGCCATAGCCATAGCAGCCATAGTCATAGCCATAGCCACAGCCATAGCAGCAATAGTCATCGCCATAGCAGCCCTAGCAGCCGTAGCCATAGCCATAGCAGCCATAGGCATACCTATACCAGCCATAGACATAGCAGCCATAGCCATAGCAATAGCACGCATAGCGATAACCATAGCAGCCGCAGCCATAGCCATAGCAGCCATAGCCACAACCATAGCAGCCATAGCCATAGCCATAGCAGTCATCGGCATAGCCATAGCCATAGCAGTCATAGCCATAGCCATATCACCCATAGCCATAGCTATAGCAGCCATAGCCGAAGCAGCCATAGCCATAGCCATAGCAGCCATAGCCGTAGCCATAGCAGCCATAGCCATAGCCATAGCAGCCGTAGCCATAACCATAGCAGCCATAGCCATATCCATTGGAGCCATAGCCATATCCATAGCCATATCAGCCATAGCCATAGCTATAGCAGCCATAGCCGAAGCAGCCATAGCCATAGCCATAGCAGCCATAGCCATAGCTATAGTAGCCATAGCCATAGCAGCCATAGCCATAGCCATATCAGCCATAGCCATAGCCATAGCCATTGCAGCAATAGCCATAGCCATAGCAGACATAGTCATATCAATAGCAGCAATAGCCGTAGCCATCGCAGCCATAGCCATAGCCATAGCCATAGCCATAGCCATAGCAGCCATAGCCGTAGCCATCGCAGCCATAGTCATAGCCATAGCCATAGCCATAGCAGCAATCGCAATAGCCATACAGCCATAGCAGCCATAGCCATAGCCATACAGCCATAGCAGCCATAGCCATAGCCATAGCAGCCATAGCCATAGCCATAGCAGCCATAGCCATAGCCATAGCAGCCATAGCCGTAGCCATCGCAGGCATAGCCATAGCCATAGCCATAGCCGTAGCAGCAATAGCAATAGCCATAGCAGCCATAGCAGCCATAGCCATAGCCATAGCAGCCATAGTCATGGCCATAGCACGCATAGCGGCAGACATAGCAGCCGTAGACATAGCCATAGCAGCCATAGCCATAGCCATATCAGCCATAGCCATAGCCAAAGTACCCATAGCCATAGCCATAGCAGCTATAGCCATAGCCATATCAGCCATAGCCATAGCTATAGCAGCCATAACCAAAGCAGCCATAGCCATAGCCATAGCAGCCATAGCCGTAGGCATAGCAGCCATAGCCATAGCCATAGCAGCCGTAGCCATAGCAGCCATAGCCATAGCCATACGAGCCATAGCCAATGGCATAGCCACAGCAGCCGTAGCCATAGCCACAGCCTTGACAGCCATAGCAACAGCCATAGCCATAGCAGCCATAGCTATATCCATAGCAGCCATAGCCATAGCCATAGCCATAGCAGCCATAGACATAGCCATAGCCACAGTAGCCAATGCCATAGCCATAGCATCCATAGCCATAGCCATAGCAGCAATAGCCATAGCCATAGCTGACATAGCCATAGCCATAGCAGCTTTAGCCATAGCCAAAGCATCCATAGCCATAGTCATAGAAGGCATAGCCATAGCCATATCAGCTTCAGCCATAGCCAAAGCAGCCAGAGCCATTTCCATAGCATCCATAGCCACAGCCATAGCAGCCATAGCCATAGCCATAGCAGCCATCGCCATAGCCATAGGCAAAGCATCCATAGCCATAGTCATAGCAGGCATAGCCATAGCCATAGCAGCCTCAGCCATAGCCAAAGCAGCCATAGCCATTGCCATAGCATCCATAGCCACAGCCATAGCAGCCATAGCCGTAGCCATCGCAAGCATAGCCATAGCCATAGCCATAGCCATAGCAGCAATAGCAATAGCCATAGCCATAGCCATAGCAGTAATAGTCATAGCCAGGGCAGCCATAGCAGCCATAGTCATAACCATAGCAGCCATAGCCATAGCAATAGCACGCATAGCGATAACCATAGCAGCCGCAGCCATAGCCATAGCAGCCGTAGCCATAGCCATAGCATCCATAGCCATAGCCATAGCAGCCATAGCCATAGCCATAGCAGCCATAGCCGTACCCATCGCAGGCATAGCCATAGCCATAGCCATAGCCATAGCAGCAACAGCAATAGCCATAGCAGCCATAGACGTAGCCATAGCCATAGCAGTTATAGCCATAGCCGCAGCAGCCATAGGCATAGCTACACCAGCCATAGACATAGCAGCCATAGCCATAGCCATAGCAGCCATTGCCATAGCCATAGCAGCCATTGTCATAGCCATAGCCACAGCCATAGCAGCAATTGCCATACCCATAGCCATAGCCATAATAGCAAAAGTCATAGCCAGAGCAGCTATAGCAGCCATAGCCAAAGCCTTAGCAGCCATAGCAATAGCCATAGCAGTAGCCATAGCAGCAATAGCCATAGGCATAGCAGCCATAGCAGCCATAGCCATAACCATAGCAGCCATGGTCATAGCAGCCATAGCCATAGCCATAGCAGCCGTAGCCATAGCAGCCATAGCCATAGCCATACGAGCCATAGCCAATGGGATAGCCACAGCAGCCGTAGCCATAGCCACAGCCGTAACAGCCATAGCAACAGCCATAGCCATAGCAGCCATAGCTATATCCATAGCAGCCATAGCCACAGCCATAGCAGCCATAGTCATAGCAGCCATAGCCATAGCCATAGCAGCCATAGCCGTAGCCATCGCAGGCATAGCCATAGCCATAGCCATAGCAGCAATAGCAATAGCCATAGCCATAGCCATAGCAGTAATAGTCATAGCCGGAGGAGCCATAGCAGCCACAGGCATAGCCATTGCAGCCATAGCCATAGCCATAGCATTAGCAGCCATAGCCATAGCCACAGCAGCCATAGCCATAGCAGCCATAGCCATAGGCATAGCTGCCATAGCAGCCATAGCCATAGCCATAGGATCCATAGCCATAGCCATAGCAGTCATAGTCATAGCAGCCATAGCCATAGCCATAGCAGCCATAGCCGTAGCCATCGCAGGCATAGCCATAGCCATAGCCATAGCCATAGCAGCAATAGCAATAGCCATAGCCATAGCCATAGCCATAGCAGTAATAGTCATAGCCAGAGGAGCCATAGCAGGCATAGCCATAGCCATTGCAGCCATAGCCATAGCCATAGCATTAGCAGCCATAGCCATAGCCATAGCAGCCATAGCCATAGCAGCCATAGCCATAGGCATAGCAGCCACAGCAGCCATAGCCATAGCCATAGCAGCCATAGCCATAGGCATAGCAGCCATAGCAGCCATAGCCATAGCCATAGCAGCCATAGCCGTAGCCATCGCAGGCATAGCCATAGCCATAGCCATAGCCATAGCAGCAATAGCAATAGCCATAGCCATAGCCATAGCAGTAATAGTCATAGCCAGAGGAGCCATAGCAGCCATAGCCATAGCCATTGCAGCCATAGCCATAGCCATAGCATTAGCAGCCATAGCCATAGCCATAGCAGCCATAGCCATAGCAGCCATAGCCATAGGCATAGCAGCCACAGCAGCCATAGCCATAGCCATAGCAGCCATAGCCATAGGCATAGCAGCCATAGCAGCCATAGCCATAGCCATAGCAGCCATAGCCATAGCCATAACAGCCATAGCCAAAGGCATAGCAGCCATAGCCGTAGCTATAGCAGCTATAGGCATATCTAAAGGAGTCATAGCCATATCCATAGCAGCCATAACCATAGCCATAGCAGCCATAGCCATGGCCATAGCAGCCATTGCCATGGCAATAGCAGTCATAGCCATATGTATAGGTACCATAGCCATAGCAGCCATAGCGATAGCCACAGCAGCCATAGCCGTAGCCATCGCAGCCATAGCCATAGCCATAGCCGCATCCATAGCAGCAACAGTCACAGACATAGCAGCCATAGCAGCCATAGCCATAGCCATAGCAGCCATAGTCATAGCCATAGCACGCATAGCGACAGCCATAGCAGCCGTAGCCATAGCCATAGCAGCCATAGCCATAGCCATATCAGCCAAAGCCATACCCAAAGCATCCGTAGCCATAGCCATAGCAGCTATCGCCATAGCCATATCAGCCATAGCCATAGCTACAGCAGCCATAGCCAAAGCAGACATAACCATAGCCATAGCAGCCATAGCCATAGCCATAGACATATCAGCCATACCTATATCCATACCAGCTATAGCCATAGCCAAAGCCATAGCAGCCATAGACATAGCCATAGCCACATTAGCCGATGCCATAGCCATAGCAGTTATAGCCATAGCCGTAGCAGCCACAGGCATAGCTATACCAGCCATAGACATAGCAGCCATAGCCATAGCCATAGCAGCCATTGTCATAGCCATAGCCATAGTCACAGCAGCCAATGCCATAGCCTTAGCAGTTATAGCCATAGCCGTAGCAGCCATACGCATAGCTATACCAGCCATAGACGTAGCAGCCATAGCCATAGCCATAGGAGCCATAGCTATATCCATAGCAGCAATAGCCACAGCCGTAGCAGCCATGGGCATAGCCATAGGAGCCATTGCCATGGCCATAGCAGCCATAGCCATATGTATAGGTACCATAGCCGTAGCAGCCATAGCCATAGCCATAACAGCCAGAGCCAAAGGCATAGCAGCCATAGCCGTAGCTATAGCAGCTATAGGCATATCTAAAGGTGGCATAGCCATATCCATAGCAGCCGTAACCATAGCCATAGCAGCCATAGGCATACCTATACCAGCCATAGACATAGCAGCCATAGCCATAGCAATAGCACGCATAGCGATAACCATAGCAGCCGCAGCCATAGCCATAGCAACCATAGCCACAACCATAGCAGCCATAGCCATAGCCATAGCAGTCATCGGCATAGCCATAGCCATAGCAGTCATAGCCATAGCCATATCAGCCATAGCCATAGCTATAGCAGCCATAGCCGAAGCAGCCATTGCCATACCCATAGCCATAGCCATAGCAGCAATATCAATAGCCATAGCAGCCATAGACATAGCCATAGCCACATTAGCCGATGCCACAGCCATAGCAGTTATAGCCATAGCCGCAGCAGCCATAGGCATAGCTATACCAGCCATAGACATAGCATCCATAGCCATAGCCATAGCAGCCATTGTCATAGCCATGGCCATAGCCACAGCAGCCAAAGCCATAGGCATAGAGAGTTATAGCCATAGCCGTAGCAGCCATAGGCATAGCTATACCAGTCATAGACATAGCAGTCATAGCCATAGCCATAGCAGCCATAGTCATAGCCATAGCCACAGCCATAGCAGCAATAGTCATCGCCATAGCAGCCCTAGCAGCCGTAGCCATAGCCATAGCAGCCATAGGCATACCTATACCAGTCATAGACATAGCAGCCATAGCCATAGCAATAGCACGCATAGCGATAACCATAGCAGCCGCAGCCATAGCCATAGCAGCCATAGCCACAACCATAGCAGCCATAGCCATAGCCATAGCAGTCATCGGCATAGCCATAGCCATAGCAGTCATAGCCATAGCCATATCACCCATAGCCATAGCTATAGCAGCCATAGCCGAAGCAGCCATAGCCATAGCCATAGCAGTCATAGCCGCAGCCATAGCAGCCATAGGCATAGCCATAGCAGCCGTAGCCATAACCATAGCAGCCATAGCCATATCCATTGGAGCCATAGCCATATCCATAGCATTAGCAGCCATAGCCATGGCTATAGCAGCCATTGCCATAGCTGCCATAGGCATAGCCATAGCAGCCGTAGCCATAGCAGCCATAGCCATAGCCATACGAGCCATAGCCAATGCCACAGCCACAGCAGCCGTAGCCATAGCCACAGCCATAACAGCCATAGCAACAGCCATAGCCATATCAGCCATAGCTATATCCATAGCAGCCATGGCCATAGCCATAGCTATAGCAGCCATAGCCGAAGCAGCCATAGCCATAGCCATAGCAGCCATAGCCGTAGCCATAGCAGCCATAGCCATAGCCATAGCAGCCGTAGCCATAACCATAGCAGCCATAGCCATATCCATTGGAGCCATAGCCATATCCATAGCCATATCAGCCATAGCCATAGCTATAGCAGCCATAGCCGAAGCAGCCATAGCCATAGCCATTGCAGCCATAGCCATAGCTATAGTAGCCATAGCCATAGCAGCCATAGCCATAGCCATATCAGCCATAGCCATAGCCATAGCCATTGCAGCAATAGCCATAGCCATAGCAGACGTAGTCATATCAATAGCAGCAATAGCCGTAGCCATCGCAGCCATAGCCATAGCCATAGCCATAGCCATAGCCATAGCAGCCATAGCCGTAGCCATCGCAGCCATAGTCATAGCCATAGCCATAGCCCTAGCAGCAATCGCAATAGCCATACAGCCATAGCAGCCATAGCCATAGCCATAGCAGCCATAGCCATAGCCATAGCAGCCATAGCCATAGCCATAGCAGCCATAGCAATAGCCATAGCAGCCATAGCAGCCATAGCCATAGCCATAGCAGCCATAGTCATAGCCATAGCACGCATAGCGGCAGACATAGCAGCCGTAGCCATAGCCATAGCAGCCATAGCCATAGCCATATCAGCCATAGCCATAGCCAAAGTACCAATAGCCATAGCCATAGCAGCTATAGCCATAGCCATATCAGCCATAGCCATAGCTATAGCAGCCATAACCAAAGCAGCCATAGCCATAGCCATAGCAGCCATAGCCGTAGGCATAGCAGCCATAGCCATAGCCATAGCAGCCGTAGCCATAGCAGCCATAGCCATAGCAGCCATAGCCATAGCCATACGAGCCATAGCCAATGGCATAGCCACAGCAGCCGTAGCCATAGCCACAGCCTTGACAGCCATAGCAACAGCCATAGCCATAGCAGCCATAGCTATATCCATAGCAGCCATAGCCATAGCCATAGCCATAGCAGCCATAGACATAGCCATAGCCACAGTAGCCAATGCCATAGCCACAGCAGTTATAGCCATAGCCGTAGCAGCCATAGGCATAGCTATACCAGCCATAGACATAGCAGACATAGCCATAGCCATAGCAGCCATTGTCATAGCCATAGCCATAGCCACAGCAGCCAATGCCATAGCCATAGCAGCCATAGCCTTAGCCATATCAGCCATAGCCATAGCTATAGCAGCCATAGCCAAAGCAGCCATAGCCATAGCCATAGCAGCCATAGCCGTAGCCATAGCAGCCATAGCCATATGTATAGGTACCATAGCCATAGCAGCCATAGCGATAGCCACAGCAGCCATAGCCGTAGCCATCGCAGCCATAGCCATAGCCATTGCAGCCATAGCCATAGCCATAGCATTAGCAGCCATAGCCATAGCCATAGCAGCCATGGCCATTGCCATAGCATCCATAGCCATAACTATAGCAGCGGTAGCCATAGCCATAGCTGTCATAGGAAAAGCCATAGCCATAGCAGTCATAGCCTTAGCCATATCAGCCATAGCCATAGCTATAGCAGCCATAGCCAAAGCAGCCATAGCCATAGCCATAGCAGCCATAGCCGTAGCCATAGCAGCCATAGCCATAGCCATAGCAGCCGTAGCCATAACCATAGCAGCCATAGCCATATGCATTGGAGCCATAGCCATAGCCATAGCACTAGCAGCCATAGCCATAGCTATAGCAGCCATTGCTATAGCTGTCATAGGCATAGCCATAGCAGCCGTAGCCATAGCCATAGCAGCCATCGCCATAGCCATAGGCAAAGCATCCATAGCCATAGTCATAGCAGGCATAGCCATAGCCATAGCAGCCTCAGCCATAGCCAAAGCAGCCATAGCCATTGCCATAGCATCCATAGCCACAGCCATAGCAGCCATAGCCGTAGCCATCGCAAGCATAGCCATAGCCATAGCCATAGCCATAGCAGCAATAGCAATAGCCATAGCCATAGCCATAGCAGTAATAGTCATAGCCAGGGCAGCCATAGCAGCCATAGTCATAACCATAGCAGCCATAGCCATAGCAATAGCACGCATAGCGATAACCATAGCAGCCGCAGCCATAGCCATAGCAGCCGTAGCCATAGCCATAGCATCCATAGCCATAGCCATAGCAGCCATAGCCATAGCCATAGCAGCCATAGCCGTACCCATCGCAGGCATAGCCATAGCCATAGCCATAGCCATAGCAGCAACAGCAATAGCCATAGCAGCCATAGACGTAGCCATAGCCATAGCAGTTATAGCCATAGCCGCAGCAGCCATAGGCATAGCTACACCAGCCATAGACATAGCAGCCATAGCCATAGCCATAGCAGCCATTGCCATAGCCATAGCAGCCATTGTCATAGCCATAGCCACAGCCATAGCAGCAATTGCCATACCCATAGCCATAGCCATAATAGCAAAAGTCATAGCCAGAGCAGCTATAGCAGCCATAGCCAAAGCCTTAGCAGCCATAGCAATAGCCATAGCAGTAGCCATAGCAGCAATAGCCATAGGCATAGCAGCCATAGCAGCCATAGCCATAACCATAGCAGCCATGGTCATAGCAGCCATAGCCATAGCCATAGCAGCCGTAGCCATAGCAGCCATAGCCATAGCCATACGAGCCATAGCCAATGGGATAGCCACAGCAGCCGTAGCCATAGCCACAGCCGTAACAGCCATAGCAACAGCCATAGCCATAGCAGCCATAGCTATATCCATAGCAGCCATAGCCACAGCCATAGCAGCCATAGTCATAGCAGCCATAGCCATAGCCATAGCAGCCATAGCCGTAGCCATCGCAGGCATAGCCATAGCCATAGCCATAGCAGCAATAGCAATAGCCATAGCCATAGCCATAGCAGTAATAGTCATAGCCGGAGGAGCCATAGCAGCCACAGGCATAGCCATTGCAGCCATAGCCATAGCCATAGCATTAGCAGCCATAGCCATAGCCACAGCAGCCATAGCCATAGCAGCCATAGCCATAGCAGCAATAGCAATAGCCATAGCCATAGCCATAGCCATAGCAGTAATAGTCATAGCCAGAGGAGCCATAGCAGGCATAGCCATAGCCATTGCAGCCATAGCCATAGCCATAGCATTAGCAGCCATAGCCATAGCCATAGCAGCCATAGCCATAGCAGCCATAGCCATAGGCATAGCAGCCACAGCAGCCATAGCCATAGCCATAGCAGCCATAGCCATAGGCATAGCAGCCATAGCAGCCATAGCCATAGCCATAGCAGCCATAGCCGTAGCCATCGCAGGCATAGCCATAGCCATAGCCATAGCCATAGCAGCAATAGCAATAGCCATAGCCATAGCCATAGCAGTAATAGTCATAGCCAGAGGAGCCATAGCAGCCATAGCCATAGCCATTGCAGCCATAGCCATAGCCATAGCATTAGCAGCCATAGCCATAGCCATAGCAGCCATAGCCATAGCCATAGCAGCCATAGACATAGCAGACATAGCCATAGCCATAGCAGCCATTGTCATAGCCATAGCCATAGCCACAGCAGCCAATGCCATAGCCATAGCAGCCATAGCCTTAGCCATATCAGCCATAGCCATAGCTATAGCAGCCATAGCCAAAGCAGCCATAGCCATAGCCATAGCAGCCATAGCCGTAGCCATAGCAGCCATAGCCATATGTATAGGTACCATAGCCATAGCAGCCATAGCGATAGCCACAGCAGCCATAGCCGTAGCCATCGCAGCCATAGCCATAGCCATTGCAGCCATAGCCATAGCCATAGCATTAGCAGCCATAGCCATAGCCATAGCAGCCATGGCCATTGCCATAGCATCCATAGCCATAACTATAGCAGCGGTAGCCATAGCCATATTTGTCATAGGAAAAGCCATAGCCATAGCAGTCATAGCCTTAGCCATATCAGCCATAGCCATAGCTATAGCAGCCATAGCCAAAGCAGCCATAGCCATAGCCATAGCAGCCATAGCCGTAGCCATAGCAGCCATAGCCATAGCCATAGCAGCCGTAGCCATAACCATAGCAGCCATAGCCATATGCATTGGAGCCATAGCCATAGCCATAGCACTAGCAGCCATAGCCATAGCTATAGCAGCCATTGCTATAGCTGTCATAGGCATAGCCATAGCAGCCGTAGCCATAGCAGCCATAGCCATAGCCATACGAGCCATAGCCAATGGCATAGCCACAGCAGCCGTAGCCATAGCCACAGCCATAACAGCCATAGCAACAGCCATAGCCATAGCAGCCATAGCTATATCCATAGCAGCCATAGCCATAGCCACAGCCATAGCAGCCATAGTCATAGACATAGCCACAGTTGCCAATGCCATAGCCATAGCAGTTATAGGCATAGCCGTAGCAGCCATAGGCATATCTATACCATAGATATAGCAGCCATTGCCATAGCCATAGCAGCCATTGGCATAGCCATAGCCACAGCCATAGCAGCAATAGACATAGCAGCTATAGCCATAGCCATATCAGCCATAGCCATAGCTATAGCAGCCATAGCCAAAGCAGACATAGCCATAGCCATAGCAGCCATAGCCGTAGCCATAGCAGCCATAGCCATAGCCATAGCAGCCGTAGCCATAGCAGCCACAGCCATAGCCATACGAGCCATAGCCAATGGCGTAGCCACAGCAGTCGTAGCCATAGCCACAGCCGTAACAGCCATAGCAACAGCCATAGCCATAGCAGCCATAGCTATATCCATAGCAGCCATAGCCATAGCCGTATCCATAGCAGCCATAGACATAGACATAGCCACAGTAGCCAATGCCATAGCCATAGCAATTATAGCCATAGGCGTAGCAGCCATAGGCATATCTATACCATAGACATAGCAGCCATTGCCATCGCCATAGCAGCCATTGTCATAGCCATAGCCACAGCCATAGCAGCAATAGCCATAGCCATATCCATAGCCATAGCAGCAATAGTCATAGCCATATCCATAGCAGCCATAGCCATAGCCATAGCCATAGAAGCCATAGACGTAGCCATAGGCACATTAGCCGATGCCATAGCCATAGAAGTTATAGCCATAGCCGCAGCAGCCATAGGCATGGCTATACCAGCCATAGACATAACAGCCATAGCCATAGCCATAGGAGCCATTGTCATAGGCATAGCCATAGCCACAGCAGCCAATGCCATAGCCATAGCAGTTATAGCCATAGCCGTAGCAGCCATAGCCATAGCCATAGCAGCCATAGCCGTAGCCATAGCAGCCATAGCCATAGCCATAGCAGCCGTAGCCATAGCAGCCACAGCCATAGCCATGCGAGCCATAGCCAATTGCGTAGCCACAGCAGCCGTAGCCATAGCCACAGCCGTAACAGCCATAGCAACAGCCATAGCCATAGCAGCCATAGCTATATCCATAGCAGCCATAGCCATAGCCATATCCATAGCAGCCATAGACATAGACGTAGCCACAGTAGCCAATGCCATAGCCATAGCAATTATAGCCATAGCCGTAGCAGCCATGGGCATATCTATACCATAGACATAGCAGCCATTGCCATAGCCATAGCAGCCATTGTCATAGCCATAGCCACAGCCATAGCAGCAATAGCCATAGCCATAGCCATAGCCATAGCAGCAATAGTCATAGCCATATCCATAGCAGCCATAACTATAGCCATAGCAGCCATAGCCATGGCCATGACAGCCATTGCCATGGCCATAGCAGCCATAGCCATATGTATAGGTACCATAGCCATAGCAGCCATAGCGATAGCCATAGCAGCCATAGACATAGCCATAGCCAGATTAGCCGATGCCATAGCCATAGCAGTTATAGCCATAGCCGCAGCAGCCATAGGCATAGCTATACCAGCCATAGACATAGCAGCCATAGCCATAGCCATAGCAGCCATAGCCGTAGCCATAGTAGCCATAGCCATAGCCATAGCAGCCGTAGCCATAACCATAGCAGCCATAGCCATATCCATTGGAGCCATAGCCATATCCATAGCATTAGCAGCCATAGCCATAGCTATAGCAGCCACTGCCATAGCTGCCATATGCATAGCCATAGCCATAGCCATAGCAGCAATGGCCATAGCCATAGCAGACATAGCCACAGCCATAGCAGGTTTAGCCATCGCCAAAGCAGCCATAGCCATTCCCATAGCAGCCATAGCCATAGCCATAGCAGCCATAGCCATAGCCATAGCAGCCATAGCCGTAGCCATCGCAGGCATAGCCATAGCCATAGCCATAGCCGTAGCAGCAATAGCAATAGCCATAGCAGCCATAGCAGCCATAGCCATAGCCATAGCAGCCATAGTCATGGCCATAGCACGCATAGCGGCAGACATAGCAGCCGTAGACATAGCCATAGCAGCCATAGCCATAGCCATATCAGCCATAGCCATAGCCAAAGTACCCATAGCCATAGCCATAGCAGCTATAGCCATAGCCATATCAGCCATAGCCATAGCTATAGCAGCCATAACCAAAGCAGCCATAGCCATAGCCATAGCAGCCATAGCCGTAGGCATAGCAGCCATAGCCATAGCCATAGCAGCCGTAGCCATAGCAGCCATAGCCATAGCCATACGAGCCATAGCCAATGGCATAGCCACAGCAGCCGTAGCCATAGCCACAGCCTTGACAGCCATAGCAACAGCCATAGCCATAGCAGCCATAGCTATATCCATAGCAGCCATAGCCATAGCCATAGCCATAGCAGCCATAGACATAGCCATAGCCACAGTAGCCAATGCCATAGCCATAGCATCCATAGCCATAGCCATAGCAGCAATAGCCATAGCCATAGCTGACATAGCCATAGCCATAGCAGCTTTAGCCATAGCCAAAGCATCCATAGCCATAGTCATAGAAGGCATAGCCATAGCCATATCAGCTTCAGCCATAGCCAAAGCAGCCAGAGCCATTTCCATAGCATCCATAGCCACAGCCATAGCAGCCATAGCCATAGCCATAGCAGCCATCGCCATAGCCATAGGCAAAGCATCCATAGCCATAGTCATAGCAGGCATAGCCATAGCCATAGCAGCCTCAGCCATAGCCAAAGCAGCCATAGCCATTGCCATAGCATCCATAGCCACAGCCATAGCAGCCATAGCCGTAGCCATCGCAAGCATAGCCATAGCCATAGCCATAGCCATAGCAGCAATAGCAATAGCCATAGCCATAGCCATAGCAGTAATAGTCATAGCCAGGGCAGCCATAGCAGCCATAGTCATAACCATAGCAGCCATAGCCATAGCAATAGCACGCATAGCGATAACCATAGCAGCCGCAGCCATAGCCATAGCAGCCGTAGCCATAGCCATAGCATCCATAGCCATAGCCATAGCAGCCATAGCCATAGCCATAGCAGCCATAGCCGTACCCATCGCAGGCATAGCCATAGCCATAGCCATAGCCATAGCAGCAACAGCAATAGCCATAGCAGCCATAGACGTAGCCATAGCCATAGCAGTTATAGCCATAGCCGCAGCAGCCATAGGCATAGCTACACCAGCCATAGACATAGCAGCCATAGCCATAGCCATAGCAGCCATTGCCATAGCCATAGCAGCCATTGTCATAGCCATAGCCACAGCCATAGCAGCAATTGCCATACCCATAGCCATAGCCATAATAGCAAAAGTCATAGCCAGAGCAGCTATAGCAGCCATAGCCAAAGCCTTAGCAGCCATAGCAATAGCCATAGCAGTAGCCATAGCAGCAATAGCCATAGGCATAGCAGCCATAGCAGCCATAGCCATAACCATAGCAGCCATGGTCATAGCAGCCATAGCCATAGCCATAGCAGCCGTAGCCATAGCAGCCATAGCCATAGCCATACGAGCCATAGCCAATGGGATAGCCACAGCAGCCGTAGCCATAGCCACAGCCGTAACAGCCATAGCAACAGCCATAGCCATAGAAGCCATAGCTATATCCATAGCAGCCATAGCCACAGCCATAGCAGCCATAGTCATAGCAGCCATAGCCATAGCCATAGCAGCCATAGCCGTAGCCATCGCAGGCATAGCCATAGCCATAGCCATAGCAGCAATAGCAATAGCCATAGCCATAGCCATAGCAGTAATAGTCATAGCCGGAGGAGCCATAGCAGCCACAGGCATAGCCATTGCAGCCATAGCCATAGCCATAGCATTAGCAGCCATAGCCATAGCCACAGCAGCCATAGCCATAGCAGCCATAGCCATAGGCATAGCTGCCATAGCAGCCATAGCCATAGCCATAGCATCCATAGCCATAGCCATAGCAGTCATAGTCATAGCAGCCATAGCCATAGCCATAGCAGCCATAGCCGTAGCCATCGCAGGCATAGCCATAGCCATAGCCATAGCCATAGCAGCAATAGCAATAGCCATAGCCATAGCCATAGCCATAGCAGTAATAGTCATAGCCAGAGGAGCCATAGCAGGCATAGCCATAGCCATTGCAGCCATAGCCATAGCCATAGCATTAGCAGCCATAGCCATAGCCATAGCAGCCATAGCCATAGCAGCCATAGCCATAGGCATAGCAGCCACAGCAGCCATAGCCATAGCCATAGCAGCCATAGCCATAGGCATAGCAGCCATAGCAGCCATAGCCATAGCCATAGCAGCCATAGCCGTAGCCATCGCAGGCATAGCCATAGCCATAGCCATAGCCATAGCAGCAATAGCAATAGCCATAGCCATAGCCATAGCAGTAATAGTCATAGCCAGAGGAGCCATAGCAGCCATAGCCATAGCCATTGCAGCCATAGCCATAGCCATAGCATTAGCAGCCATAGCCATAGCCATAGCAGCCATAGCCATAGCAGCCATAGCCATAGGCATAGCAGCCACAGCAGCCATAGCCATAGCCATAGCAGCCATAGCCATAGGCATAGCAGCCATAGCAGCCATAGCCATAGCCATAGCAGCCATAGCCATAGCCATAACAGCCATAGCCAAAGGCATAGCAGCCATAGCCGTAGCTATAGCAGCTATAGGCATATCTAAAGGAGTCATAGCCATATCCATAGCAGCCATAACCATAGCCATAGCAGCCATAGCCATGGCCATAGCAGCCATTGCCATGGCAATAGCAGTCATAGCCATATGTATAGGTACCATAGCCATAGCAGCCATAGCGATAGCCACAGCAGCCATAGCCGTAGCCATCGCAGCCATAGCCATAGCCATAGCCGCATCCATAGCAGCAACAGTCACAGACATAGCAGCCATAGCAGCCATAGCCATAGCCATAGCAGCCATAGTCATAGCCATAGCACGCATAGCGACAGCCATAGCAGCCGTAGCCATAGCCATAGCAGCCATAGCCATAGCCATATCAGCCAAAGCCATACCCAAAGCATCCGTAGCCATAGCCATAGCAGCTATCGCCATAGCCATATCAGCCATAGCCATAGCTACAGCAGCCATAGCCAAAGCAGACATAACCATAGCCATAGCAGCCATAGCCATAGCCATAGACATATCAGCCATACCTATATCCATACCAGCTATAGCCATAGCCAAAGCCATAGCAGCCATAGACATAGCCATAGCCACATTAGCCGATGCCATAGCCATAGCAGTTATAGCCATAGCCGTAGCAGCCACAGGCATAGCTATACCAGCCATAGACATAGCAGCCATAGCCATAGCCATAGCAGCCATTGTCATAGCCATAGCCATAGTCACAGCAGCCAATGCCATAGCCTTAGCAGTTATAGCCATAGCCGTAGCAGCCATACGCATAGCTATACCAGCCATAGACGTAGCAGCCATAGCCATAGCCATAGGAGCCATAGCTATATCCATAGCAGCAATAGCCACAGCCGTAGCAGCCATGGGCATAGCCATAGGAGCCATTGCCATGGCCATAGCAGCCATAGCCATATGTATAGGTACCATAGCCGTAGCAGCCATAGCCATAGCCATAACAGCCAGAGCCAAAGGCATAGCAGCCATAGCCGTAGCTATAGCAGCTATAGGCATATCTAAAGGTGGCATAGCCATATCCATAGCAGCCGTAACCATAGCCATAGCAGCCATAGGCATACCTATACCAGCCATAGACATAGCAGCCATAGCCATAGCAATAGCACGCATAGCGATAACCATAGCAGCCGCAGCCATAGCCATAGCAACCATAGCCACAACCATAGCAGCCATAGCCATAGCCATAGCAGTCATCGGCATAGCCATAGCCATAGCAGTCATAGCCATAGCCATATCAGCCATAGCCATAGCTATAGCAGCCATAGCCGAAGCAGCCATTGCCATACCCATAGCCATAGCCATAGCAGCAATATCAATAGCCATAGCAGCCATAGACATAGCCATAGCCACATTAGCCGATGCCACAGCCATAGCAGTTATAGCCATAGCCGCAGCAGCCATAGGCATAGCTATACCAGCCATAGACATAGCATCCATAGCCATAGCCATAGCAGCCATTGTCATAGCCATGGCCATAGCCACAGCAGCCAAAGCCATAGGCATAGAGAGTTATAGCCATAGCCGTAGCAGCCATAGGCATAGCTATACCAGTCATAGACATAGCAGTCATAGCCATAGCCATAGCAGCCATAGTCATAGCCATAGCCACAGCCATAGCAGCAATAGTCATCGCCATAGCAGCCCTAGCAGCCGTAGCCATAGCCATAGCAGCCATAGGCATACCTATACCAGTCATAGACATAGCAGCCATAGCCATAGCAATAGCACGCATAGCGATAACCATAGCAGCCGCAGCCATAGCCATAGCAGCCATAGCCACAACCATAGCAGCCATAGCCATAGCCATAGCAGTCATCGGCATAGCCATAGCCATAGCAGTCATAGCCATAGCCATATCACCCATAGCCATAGCTATAGCAGCCATAGCCGAAGCAGCCATAGCCATAGCCATAGCAGTCATAGCCGCAGCCATAGCAGCCATAGGCATAGCCATAGCAGCCGTAGCCATAACCATAGCAGCCATAGCCATATCCATTGGAGCCATAGCCATATCCATAGCATTAGCAGCCATAGCCATGGCTATAGCAGCCATTGCCATAGCTGCCATAGGCATAGCCATAGCAGCCGTAGCCATAGCAGCCATAGCCATAGCAATACGAGCCATAGCCAATGCCACAGCCACAGCAGCCGTAGCCATAGCCACAGCCATAACAGCCATAGCAACAGCCATAGCCATATCAGCCATAGCTATATCCATAGCAGCCATGGCCATAGCCATAGCTATAGCAGCCATAGCCGAAGCAGCCATAGCCATAGCCATAGCAGCCATAGCCGTAGCCATAGCAGCCATAGCCATAGCCATAGCAGCCGTAGCCATAACCATAGCAGCCATAGCCATATCCATTGGAGCCATAGCCATATCCATAGCCATATCAGCCATAGCCATAGCTATAGCAGCCATAGCCGAAGCAGCCATAGCCATAGCCATTGCAGCCATAGCCATAGCTATAGTAGCCATAGCCATAGCAGCCATAGCCATAGCCATATCAGCCATAGCCATAGCCATAGCCATTGCAGCAATAGCCATAGCCATAGCAGACGTAGTCATATCAATAGCAGCAATAGCCGTAGCCATCGCAGCCATAGCCATAGCCATAGCCATAGCCATAGCCATAGCAGCCATAGCCGTAGCCATCGCAGCCATAGTCATAGCCATAGCCATAGCCCTAGCAGCAATCGCAATAGCCATACAGCCATAGCAGCCATAGCCATAGCCATAGCAGCCATAGCCATAGCCATAGCAGCCATAGCCATAGCCATAGCAGCCATAGCAATAGCCATAGCAGCCATAGCAGCCATAGCCATAGCCATAGCAGCCATAGTCATAGCCATAGCACGCATAGCGGCAGACATAGCAGCCGTAGACATAGCCATAGCAGCCATAGCCATAGCCATATCAGCCATAGCCATAGCCAAAGTACCCATAGCCATAGCCATAGCAGCTATAGCCATAGCCATATCAGCCATAGCCATAGCTATAGCAGCCATAACCAAAGCAGCCATAGCCATAGCCATAGCAGCCATAGCTATATCCATAGCAGCCATAGCCATAGCCATAGCCATAGCAGCCATAGACATAGCCATAGCCACAGTAGCCAATGCCATAGCCACAGCAGTTATAGCCATAGCCGTAGCAGCCATAGGCATAGCTATACCAGCCATAGACATAGCAGACATAGCCATAGCCATAGCAGCCATTGTCATAGCCATAGCCATAGCCACAGCAGCCAATGCCATAGCCATAGCAGCCATAGCCTTAGCCATATCAGCCATAGCCGTAGCCATAGTAGCCATAGCCATAGCCATAGCAGCCGTAGCCATAACCATAGCAGCCATAGCCATATCCATTGGAGCCATAGCCATATCCATAGCATTAGCAGCCATAGCCATAGCTATAGCAGCCACTGCCATAGCTGCCATATGCATAGCCATAGCCATAGCCATAGCAGCAATGGCCATAGCCATAGCAGACATAGCCACAGCCATAGCAGGTTTAGCCATCGCCAAAGCAGCCATAGCCATTCCCATAGCAGCCATAGCCATAGCCATAGCAGCCATAGCCATAGCCATAGCAGCCATAGCCGTAGCCATCGCAGGCATAGCCATAGCCATAGCCATAGCCGTAGCAGCAATAGCAATAGCCATAGCAGCCATAGCAGCCATAGCCATAGCCATAGCAGCCATAGTCATGGCCATAGCACGCATAGCGGCAGACATAGCAGCCGTAGACATAGCCATAGCAGCCATAGCCATAGCCATATCAGCCATAGCCATAGCCAAAGTACCCATAGCCATAGCCATAGCAGCTATAGCCATAGCCATATCAGCCATAGCCATAGCTATAGCAGCCATAACCAAAGCAGCCATAGCCATAGCCATAGCAGCCATAGCCGTAGGCATAGCAGCCATAGCCATAGCCATAGCAGCCGTAGCCATAGCAGCCATAGCCATAGCCATACGAGCCATAGCCAATGGCATAGCCACAGCAGCCGTAGCCATAGCCACAGCCTTGACAGCCATAGCAACAGCCATAGCCATAGCAGCCATAGCTATATCCATAGCAGCCATAGCCATAGCCATAGCCATAGCAGCCATAGACATAGCCATAGCCACAGTAGCCAATGCCATAGCCATAGCATCCATAGCCATAGCCATAGCAGCAATAGCCATAGCCATAGCTGACATAGCCATAGCCATAGCAGCTTTAGCCATAGCCAAAGCATCCATAGCCATAGTCATAGAAGGCATAGCCATAGCCATATCAGCTTCAGCCATAGCCAAAGCAGCCAGAGCCATTTCCATAGCATCCATAGCCACAGCCATAGCAGCCATAGCCATAGCCATAGCAGCCATCGCCATAGCCATAGGCAAAGCATCCATAGCCATAGTCATAGCAGGCATAGCCATAGCCATAGCAGCCTCAGCCATAGCCAAAGCAGCCATAGCCATTGCCATAGCATCCATAGCCACAGCCATAGCAGCCATAGCCGTAGCCATCGCAAGCATAGCCATAGCCATAGCCATAGCCATAGCAGCAATAGCAATAGCCATAGCCATAGCCATAGCAGTAATAGTCATAGCCAGGGCAGCCATAGCAGCCATAGTCATAACCATAGCAGCCATAGCCATAGCAATAGCACGCATAGCGATAACCATAGCAGCCGCAGCCATAGCCATAGCAGCCGTAGCCATAGCCATAGCATCCATAGCCATAGCCATAGCAGCCATAGCCATAGCCATAGCAGCCATAGCCGTACCCATCGCAGGCATAGCCATAGCCATAGCCATAGCCATAGCAGCAACAGCAATAGCCATAGCAGCCATAGACGTAGCCATAGCCATAGCAGTTATAGCCATAGCCGCAGCAGCCATAGGCATAGCTACACCAGCCATAGACATAGCAGCCATAGCCATAGCCATAGCAGCCATTGCCATAGCCATAGCAGCCATTGTCATAGCCATAGCCACAGCCATAGCAGCAATTGCCATACCCATAGCCATAGCCATAATAGCAAAAGTCATAGCCAGAGCAGCTATAGCAGCCATAGCCAAAGCCTTAGCAGCCATAGCAATAGCCATAGCAGTAGCCATAGCAGCAATAGCCATAGGCATAGCAGCCATAGCAGCCATAGCCATAACCATAGCAGCCATGGTCATAGCAGCCATAGCCATAGCCATAGCAGCCGTAGCCATAGCAGCCATAGCCATAGCCATACGAGCCATAGCCAATGGGATAGCCACAGCAGCCGTAGCCATAGCCACAGCCGTAACAGCCATAGCAACAGCCATAGCCATAGAAGCCATAGCTATATCCATAGCAGCCATAGCCACAGCCATAGCAGCCATAGTCATAGCAGCCATAGCCATAGCCATAGCAGCCATAGCCGTAGCCATCGCAGGCATAGCCATAGCCATAGCCATAGCAGCAATAGCAATAGCCATAGCCATAGCCATAGCAGTAATAGTCATAGCCGGAGGAGCCATAGCAGCCACAGGCATAGCCATTGCAGCCATAGCCATAGCCATAGCATTAGCAGCCATAGCCATAGCCACAGCAGCCATAGGCATAGCAGCCATAGCCATAGGCATAGCTGCCATAGCAGCCATAGCCATAGCCATAGCATCCATAGCCATAGCCATAGCAGTCATAGTCATAGCAGCCATAGCCATAGCCATAGCAGCCATAGCCGTAGCCATCGCAGGCATAGCCATAGCCATAGCCATAGCCATAGCAGCAATAGCAATAGCCATAGCCATAGCCATAGCCATAGCAGTAATAGTCATAGCCAGAGGAGCCATAGCAGGCATAGCCATAGCCATTGCAGCCATAGCCATAGCCATAGCATTAGCAGCCATAGCCATAGCCATAGCAGCCATAGCCATAGCAGCCATAGCCATAGGCATAGCAGCCACAGCAGCCATAGCCATAGCCATAGCAGCCATAGCCATAGGCATAGCAGCCATAGCAGCCATAGCCATAGCCATAGCAGCCATAGCCGTAGCCATCGCAGGCATAGCCATAGCCATAGCCATAGCCATAGCAGCAATAGCAATAGCCATAGCCATAGCCATAGCAGTAATAGTCATAGCCAGAGGAGCCATAGCAGCCATAGCCATAGCCATTGCAGCCATAGCCATAGCCATAGCATTAGCAGCCATAGCCATAGCCATAGCAGCCATAGCCATAGCAGCCATAGCCATAGGCATAGCAGCCACAGCAGCCATAGCCATAGCCATAGCAGCCATAGCCATAGGCATAGCAGCCATAGCAGCCATAGCCATAGCCATAGCAGCCATAGCCATAGCCATAACAGCCATAGCCAAAGGCATAGCAGCCATAGCCGTAGCTATAGCAGCTATAGGCATATCTAAAGGAGTCATAGCCATATCCATAGCAGCCATAACCATAGCCATAGCAGCCATAGCCATGGCCATAGCAGCCATTGCCATGGCAATAGCAGTCATAGCCATATGTATAGGTACCATAGCCATAGCAGCCATAGCGATAGCCACAGCAGCCATAGCCGTAGCCATCGCAGCCATAGCCATAGCCATAGCCGCATCCATAGCAGCAACAGTCACAGACATAGCAGCCATAGCAGCCATAGCCATAGCCATAGCAGCCATAGTCATAGCCATAGCACGCATAGCGACAGCCATAGCAGCCGTAGCCATAGCCATAGCAGCCATAGCCATAGCCATATCAGCCAAAGCCATACCCAAAGCATCCGTAGCCATAGCCATAGCAGCTATCGCCATAGCCATATCAGCCATAGCCATAGCTACAGCAGCCATAGCCAAAGCAGACATAACCATAGCCATAGCAGCCATAGCCATAGCCATAGACATATCAGCCATACCTATATCCATACCAGCTATAGCCATAGCCAAAGCCATAGCAGCCATAGACATAGCCATAGCCACATTAGCCGATGCCATAGCCATAGCAGTTATAGCCATAGCCGTAGCAGCCACAGGCATAGCTATACCAGCCATAGACATAGCAGCCATAGCCATAGCCATAGCAGCCATTGTCATAGCCATAGCCATAGTCACAGCAGCCAATGCCATAGCCTTAGCAGTTATAGCCATAGCCGTAGCAGCCATACGCATAGCTATACCAGCCATAGACGTAGCAGCCATAGCCATAGCCATAGGAGCCATAGCTATATCCATAGCAGCAATAGCCACAGCCGTAGCAGCCATGGGCATAGCCATAGGAGCCATTGCCATGGCCATAGCAGCCATAGCCATATGTATAGGTACCATAGCCGTAGCAGCCATAGCCATAGCCATAACAGCCAGAGCCAAAGGCATAGCAGCCATAGCCGTAGCTATAGCAGCTATAGGCATATCTAAAGGTGGCATAGCCATATCCATAGCAGCCGTAACCATAGCCATAGCAGCCATAGGCATACCTATACCAGCCATAGACATAGCAGCCATAGCCATAGCAATAGCACGCATAGCGATAACCATAGCAGCCGCAGCCATAGCCATAGCAACCATAGCCACAACCATAGCAGCCATAGCCATAGCCATAGCAGTCATCGGCATAGCCATAGCCATAGCAGTCATAGCCATAGCCATATCAGCCATAGCCATAGCTATAGCAGCCATAGCCGAAGCAGCCATTGCCATACCCATAGCCATAGCCATAGCAGCAATATCAATAGCCATAGCAGCCATAGACATAGCCATAGCCACATTAGCCGATGCCACAGCCATAGCAGTTATAGCCATAGCCGCAGCAGCCATAGGCATAGCTATACCAGCCATAGACATAGCATCCATAGCCATAGCCATAGCAGCCATTGTCATAGCCATGGCCATAGCCACAGCAGCCAAAGCCATAGGCATAGAGAGTTATAGCCATAGCCGTAGCAGCCATAGGCATAGCTATACCAGTCATAGACATAGCAGTCATAGCCATAGCCATAGCAGCCATAGTCATAGCCATAGCCACAGCCATAGCAGCAATAGTCATCGCCATAGCAGCCCTAGCAGCCGTAGCCATAGCCATAGCAGCCATAGGCATACCTATACCAGTCATAGACATAGCAGCCATAGCCATAGCAATAGCACGCATAGCGATAACCATAGCAGCCGCAGCCATAGCCATAGCAGCCATAGCCACAACCATAGCAGCCATAGCCATAGCCATAGCAGTCATCGGCATAGCCATAGCCATAGCAGTCATAGCCATAGCCATATCACCCATAGCCATAGCTATAGCAGCCATAGCCGAAGCAGCCATAGCCATAGCCATAGCAGTCATAGCCGCAGCCATAGCAGCCATAGGCATAGCCATAGCAGCCGTAGCCATAACCATAGCAGCCATAGCCATATCCATTGGAGCCATAGCCATATCCATAGCATTAGCAGCCATAGCCATGGCTATAGCAGCCATTGCCATAGCTGCCATAGGCATAGCCATAGCAGCCGTAGCCATAGCAGCCATAGCCATAGCAATACGAGCCATAGCCAATGCCACAGCCACAGCAGCCGTAGCCATAGCCACAGCCATAACAGCCATAGCAACAGCCATAGCCATATCAGCCATAGCTATATCCATAGCAGCCATGGCCATAGCCATAGCTATAGCAGCCATAGCCGAAGCAGCCATAGCCATAGCCATAGCAGCCATAGCCGTAGCCATAGCAGCCATAGCCATAGCCATAGCAGCCGTAGCCATAACCATAGCAGCCATAGCCATATCCATTGGAGCCATAGCCATATCCATAGCCATATCAGCCATAGCCATAGCTATAGCAGCCATAGCCGAAGCAGCCATAGCCATAGCCATTGCAGCCATAGCCATAGCTATAGTAGCCATAGCCATAGCAGCCATAGCCATAGCCATATCAGCCATAGCCATAGCCATAGCCATTGCAGCAATAGCCATAGCCATAGCAGACGTAGTCATATCAATAGCAGCAATAGCCGTAGCCATCGCAGCCATAGCCATAGCCATAGCCATAGCCATAGCCATAGCAGCCATAGCCGTAGCCATCGCAGCCATAGTCATAGCCATAGCCATAGCCCTAGCAGCAATCGCAATAGCCATACAGCCATAGCAGCCATAGCCATAGCCATAGCAGCCATAGCCATAGCCATAGCAGCCATAGCCATAGCCATAGCAGCCATAGCAATAGCCATAGCAGCCATAGCAGCCATAGCCATAGCCATAGCAGCCATAGTCATAGCCATAGCACGCATAGCGGCAGACATAGCAGCCGTAGCCATAGCCATAGCAGCCATAGCCATAGCCATATCAGCCATAGCCATAGCCAAAGTACCAATAGCCATAGCCATAGCAGCTATAGCCATAGCCATATCAGCCATAGCCATAGCTATAGCAGCCATAACCAAAGCAGCCATAGCCATAGCCATAGCAGCCATAGCCGTAGGCATAGCAGCCATAGCCATAGCCATAGCAGCCGTAGCCATAGCAGCCATAGCCATAGCCATACGAGCCATAGCCAATGGCATAGCCACAGCAGCCGTAGCCATAGCCACAGCCTTGACAGCCATAGCAACAGCCATAGCCATAGCAGCCATAGCTATATCCATAGCAGCCATAGCCATAGCCATAGCCATAGCAGCCATAGACATAGCCATAGCCACAGTAGCCAATGCCATAGCCACAGCAGTTATAGCCATAGCCGTAGCAGCCATAGGCATAGCTATACCAGCCATAGACATAGCAGACATAGCCATAGCCATAGCAGCCATTGTCATAGCCATAGCCATAGCCACAGCAGCCAATGCCATAGCCATAGCAGCCATAGCCTTAGCCATATCAGCCATAGCCATAGCTATAGCAGCCATAGCCAAAGCAGCCATAGCCATAGCCATAGCAGCCATAGCCGTAGCCATAGCAGCCATAGCCATATGTATAGGTACCATAGCCATAGCAGCCATAGCGATAGCCACAGCAGCCATAGCCGTAGCCATCGCAGCCATAGCCATAGCCATTGCAGCCATAGCCATAGCCATAGCATTAGCAGCCATAGCCATAGCCATAGCAGCCATGGCCATTGCCATAGCATCCATAGCCATAACTATAGCAGCGGTAGCCATAGCCATAGCTGTCATAGGAAAAGCCATAGCCATAGCAGTCATAGCCTTAGCCATATCAGCCATAGCCATAGCTATAGCAGCCATAGCCAAAGCAGCCATAGCCATAGCCATAGCAGCCATAGCCGTAGCCATAGCAGCCATAGCCATAGCCATAGCAGCCGTAGCCATAACCATAGCAGCCATAGCCATATGCATTGGAGCCATAGCCATAGCCATAGCACTAGCAGCCATAGCCATAGCTATAGCAGCCATTGCTATAGCTGTCATAGGCATAGCCATAGCAGCCGTAGCCATAGCAGCCATAGCCATAGCCATACGAGCCATAGCCAATGGCATAGCCACAGCAGCCGTAGCCATAGCCACAGCCATAACAGCCATAGCAACAGCCATAGCCATAGCAGCCATAGCTATATCCATAGCAGCCATAGCCATAGCCACAGCCATAGCAGCCATAGTCATAGACATAGCCACAGTTGCCAATGCCATAGCCATAGCAGTTATAGGCATAGCCGTAGCAGCCATAGGCATATCTATACCATAGATATAGCAGCCATTGCCATAGCCATAGCAGCCATTGGCATAGCCATAGCCACAGCCATAGCAGCAATAGACATAGCAGCTATAGCCATAGCCATATCAGCCATAGCCATAGCTATAGCAGCCATAGCCAAAGCAGACATAGCCATAGCCATAGCAGCCATAGCCGTAGCCATAGCAGCCATAGCCATAGCCATAGCAGCCGTAGCCATAGCAGCCACAGCCATAGCCATACGAGCCATAGCCAATGGCGTAGCCACAGCAGTCGTAGCCATAGCCACAGCCGTAACAGCCATAGCAACAGCCATAGCCATAGCAGCCATAGCTATATCCATAGCAGCCATAGCCATAGCCATATCCATAGCAGCCATAGACATAGACATAGCCACAGTAGCCAATGCCATAGCCATAGCAATTATAGCCATAGGCGTAGCAGCCATAGGCATATCTATACCATAGACATAGCAGCCATTGCCATCGCCATAGCAGCCATTGTCATAGCCATAGCCACAGCCATAGCAGCAATAGCCATAGCCATATCCATAGCCATAGCAGCAATAGTCATAGCCATATCCATAGCAGCCATAGCCATAGCCATAGCCATAGAAGCCATAGACGTAGCCATAGGCACATTAGCCGATGCCATAGCCATAGAAGTTATAGCCATAGCCGCAGCAGCCATAGGCATGGCTATACCAGCCATAGACATAACAGCCATAGCCATAGCCATAGGAGCCATTGTCATAGGCATAGCCATAGCCACAGCAGCCAATGCCATAGCCATAGCAGTTATAGCCATAGCCGTAGCAGCCATAGCCATAGCCATAGCAGCCATAGCCGTAGCCATAGCAGCCATAGCCATAGCCATAGCAGCCGTAGCCATAGCAGCCACAGCCATAGCCATACGAGCCATAGCCCATTGCGTAGCCACAGCAGCCGTAGCCATAGCCACAGCCGTAACAGCCATAGCAACAGCCATAGCCATAGCAGCCATAGCTATATCCATAGCAGCCATAGCCATAGCCATATCCATAGCAGCCATAGACATAGACGTAGCCACAGTAGCCAATGCCATAGCCATAGCAATTATAGCCATAGCCGTAGCAGCCATAGGCATATCTATACCATAGACATAGCAGCCATGGCCATAGCCATAGCAGCCATTGTCATAGCCATAGCCACAGCCATAGCAGCAATAGCCATAGCCATAGCCATAGCCATAGCAGCAATAGTCATAGCCATATCCATAGCAGCCATAACTATAGCCATAGCAGCCATAGCCATGGCCATGACAGCCATTGCCATGGCCATAGCAGCCATAGCCATATGTATAGGTACCATAGCCATAGCAGCCATAGCGATAGCCATAGCAGCCATAGACATAGCCATAGCCAGATTAGCCGATGCCATAGCCATAGCAGTTATAGCCATAGCCGCAGCAGCCATAGGCATAGCTATACCAGCCATAGACATAGCAGCCATAGCCATAGCCATAGCAGCCATAGCCGTAGCCATAGTAGCCATAGCCATAGCCATAGCAGCCGTAGCCATAACCATAGCAGCCATAGCCATATCCATTGGAGCCATAGCCATATCCATAGCATTAGCAGCCATAGCCATAGCTATAGCAGCCACTGCCATAGCTGCCATATGCATAGCCATAGCCATAGCCATAGCAGCAATGGCCATAGCCATAGCAGACATAGCCACAGCCATAGCAGCTTTAGCCAAAGCCAAAGCATCCATAGCCATAGTCATAGCAGTCATGGCCATAGCCATAGCAGCTTTAGCCATCGCCAAAGCAGCCATAGCCATTCCCATAGCATCCATAGCCATAGCCATAGCAGCCATAGCCGTAGCCATAGCAGCCATAGCCATAGCCATAGCAGCCGTAGCCATAACCATAGCAGCCATAGCCATATCCATTGGAGCCATAGCCATATCCATAGCATTAGCAACCATAGCCATAGCTATAGCAGCCACTGCCATAGCTGCCATATGCATAGCCATAGCAGCCGTAGCCATAGCAGCCATAGCCATAGCCATATCAGCCATAGCCATAGCCATAGCCATAGCCATAGCAGACATAGCCACAGCCATAGCAGCTTTAGCCAAAGCCAAAGCATCCATAGCCATAGTCATAGCAGCCATAGCCATAGCCATAGCAGCTTTAGCCATAGCCAAAGCAGCCATAGCCATTCCCACAGCATCCATAGCCATAGCCATAGCATCCATAGCCATAGCCATAGCAGCCATAGCCGTAGCCATAGCAGCCATAGCCATAGCCATAGCAGCCATAGCCATAGCCATAGCAGCCATAGCTATATCCATAGCAGCCATAGCCATAGCCATAGCCATAGCAGCCATAGACATAGCCATAGCCACAGTAGCCAATGCCATAGCCATAGCATCCATAGCCATAGCCATAGCAGCAATAGCCATAGCCATAGCTGACATAGCCATAGCCATAGCAGCTTTAGCCATAGCCAAAGCATCCATAGCCATAGTCATAGAAGGCATAGCCATAGCCATATCAGCTTCAGCCATAGCCAAAGCAGCCAGAGCCATTTCCATAGCATCCATAGCCACAGCCATAGCAGCCATAGCCATAGCCATAGCAGCCATCGCCATAGCCATAGGCAAAGCATCCATAGCCATAGTCATAGCAGGCATAGCCATAGCCATAGCAGCCTCAGCCATAGCCAAAGCAGCCATAGCCATTGCCATAGCATCCATAGCCACAGCCATAGCAGCCATAGCCGTAGCCATCGCAAGCATAGCCATAGCCATAGCCATAGCCATAGCAGCAATAGCAATAGCCATAGCCATAGCCATAGCAGTAATAGTCATAGCCAGGGCAGCCATAGCAGCCATAGTCATAACCATAGCAGCCATAGCCATAGCAATAGCACGCATAGCGATAACCATAGCAGCCGCAGCCATAGCCATAGCAGCCGTAGCCATAGCCATAGCATCCATAGCCATAGCCATAGCAGCCATAGCCATAGCCATAGCAGCCATAGCCGTACCCATCGCAGGCATAGCCATAGCCATAGCCATAGCCATAGCAGCAACAGCAATAGCCATAGCAGCCATAGACGTAGCCATAGCCATAGCAGTTATAGCCATAGCCGCAGCAGCCATAGGCATAGCTACACCAGCCATAGACATAGCAGCCATAGCCATAGCCATAGCAGCCATTGCCATAGCCATAGCAGCCATTGTCATAGCCATAGCCACAGCCATAGCAGCAATTGCCATACCCATAGCCATAGCCATAATAGCAAAAGTCATAGCCAGAGCAGCTATAGCAGCCATAGCCAAAGCCTTAGCAGCCATAGCAATAGCCATAGCAGTAGCCATAGCAGCAATAGCCATAGGCATAGCAGCCATAGCAGCCATAGCCATAACCATAGCAGCCATGGTCATAGCAGCCATAGCCATAGCCATAGCAGCCGTAGCCATAGCAGCCATAGCCATAGCCATACGAGCCATAGCCAATGGGATAGCCACAGCAGCCGTAGCCATAGCCACAGCCGTAACAGCCATAGCAACAGCCATAGCCATAGCAGCCATAGCTATATCCATAGCAGCCATAGCCACAGCCATAGCAGCCATAGTCATAGCAGCCATAGCCATAGCCATAGCAGCCATAGCCGTAGCCATCGCAGGCATAGCCATAGCCATAGCCATAGCAGCAATAGCAATAGCCATAGCCATAGCCATAGCAGTAAGAGTCATAGCCGGAGGAGCCATAGCAGCCACAGGCATAGCCATTGCAGCCATAGCCATAGCCATAGCATTAGCAGCCATAGCCATAGCCACAGCAGCCATAGCCATAGCAGCCATAGCCATAGGCATAGCTGCCATAGCAGCCATAGCCATAGCCATAGCATCCATAGCCATAGCCATAGCAGTCATAGTCATAGCAGCCATAGCCATAGCCATAGCAGCCATAGCCGTAGCCATCGCAGGCATAGCCATAGCCATAGCCATAGCCATAGCAGCAATAGCAATAGCCATAGCCATAGCCATAGCCATAGCAGTAATAGTCACAGCCAGAGGAGCCATAGCAGGCATAGCCATAGCCATTGCAGCCATAGCCATAGCCATAGCATTAGCAGCCATAGCCATAGCCATAGCAGCCATAGCCATAGCAGCCATAGCCATAGGCATAGCAGCCACAGCAGCCATAGCCATAGCCATAGCAGCCATAGCCATAGGCATAGCAGCCATAGCAGCCATAGCCATAGCCATAGCAGCCATAGCCGTAGCCATCGCAGGCATAGCCATAGCCATAGCCATAGCCATAGCAGCAATAGCAATAGCCATAGCCATAGCCATAGCAGTAATAGTCATAGCCAGAGGAGCCATAGCAGCCATAGCCATAGCCATTGCAGCCATAGCCATAGCCATAGCATTAGCAGCCATAGCCATAGCCATAGCAGCCATAGCCATAGCCATAGCAGCCATAGACATAGCAGACATAGCCATAGCCATAGCAGCCATTGTCATAGCCATAGCCATAGCCACAGCAGCCAATGCCATAGCCATAGCAGCCATAGCCTTAGCCATATCAGCCATAGCCATAGCTATAGCAGCCATAGCCAAAGCAGCCATAGCCATAGCCATAGCAGCCATAGCCGTAGCCATAGCAGCCATAGCCATATGTATAGGTACCATAGCCATAGCAGCCATAGCGATAGCCACAGCAGCCATAGCCGTAGCCATCGCAGCCATAGCCATAGCCATTGCAGCCATAGCCATAGCCATAGCATTAGCAGCCATAGCCATAGCCATAGCAGCCATGGCCATTGCCATAGCATCCATAGCCATAACTATAGCAGCGGTAGCCATAGCCATAGCTGTCATAGGAAAAGCCATAGCCATAGCAGTCATAGCCTTAGCCATATCAGCCATAGCCATAGCTATAGCAGCCATAGCCAAAGCAGCCATAGCCATAGCCATAGCAGCCATAGCCGTAGCCATAGCAGCCATAGCCATAGCCATAGCAGCCGTAGCCATAACCATAGCAGCCATAGCCATATGCATTGGAGCCATAGCCATAGCCATAGCACTAGCAGCCATAGCCATAGCTATAGCAGCCATTGCTATAGCTGTCATAGGCATAGCCATAGCAGCCGTAGCCATAGCAGCCATAGCCATAGCCATACGAGCCATAGCCAATGGCATAGCCACAGCAGCCGTAGCCATAGCCACAGCCATAACAGCCATAGCAACAGCCATAGCCATAGCAGCCATAGCTATATCCATAGCAGCCATAGCCATAGCCACAGCCATAGCAGCCATAGTCATAGACATAGCCACAGTTGCCAATGCCATAGCCATAGCAGTTATAGGCATAGCCGTAGCAGCCATAGGCATATCTATACCATAGATATAGCAGCCATTGCCATAGCCATAGCAGCCATTGGCATAGCCATAGCCACAGCCATAGCAGCAATAGACATAGCAGCTATAGCCATAGCCATATCAGCCATAGCCATAGCTATAGCAGCCATAGCCAAAGCAGACATAGCCATAGCCATAGCAGCCATAGCCGTAGCCATAGCAGCCATAGCCATAGCCATAGCAGCCGTAGCCATAGCAGCCACAGCCATAGCCATACGAGCCATAGCCAATGGCGTAGCCACAGCAGTCGTAGCCATAGCCACAGCCGTAACAGCCATAGCAACAGCCATAGCCATAGCAGCCATAGCTATATCCATAGCAGCCATAGCCATAGCCATATCCATAGCAGCCATAGACATAGACATAGCCACAGTAGCCAATGCCATAGCCATAGCAATTATAGCCATAGGCGTAGCAGCCATAGGCATATCTATACCATAGACATAGCAGCCATTGCCATCGCCATAGCAGCCATTGTCATAGCCATAGCCACAGCCATAGCAGCAATAGCCATAGCCATATCCATAGCCATAGCAGCAATAGTCATAGCCATATCCATAGCAGCCATAGCCATAGCCATAGCCATAGAAGCCATAGACGTAGCCATAGGCACATTAGCCGATGCCATAGCCATAGAAGTTATAGCCATAGCCGCAGCAGCCATAGGCATGGCTATACCAGCCATAGACATAACAGCCATAGCCATAGCCATAGGAGCCATTGTCATAGGCATAGCCATAGCCACAGCAGCCAATGCCATAGCCATAGCAGTTATAGCCATAGCCGTAGCAGCCATAGCCATAGCCATAGCAGCCATAGCCGTAGCCATAGCAGCCATAGCCATAGCCATAGCAGCCGTAGCCATAGCAGCCACAGCCATAGCCATGCGAGCCATAGCCAATTGCGTAGCCACAGCAGCCGTAGCCATAGCCACAGCCGTAACAGCCATAGCAACAGCCATAGCCATAGCAGCCATAGCTATATCCATAGCAGCCATAGCCATAGCCATATCCATAGCAGCCATAGACATAGACGTAGCCACAGTAGCCAATGCCATAGCCATAGCAATTATAGCCATAGCCGTAGCAGCCATAGGCATATCTATACCATAGACATAGCAGCCATTGCCATAGCCATAGCAGCCATTGTCATAGCCATAGCCACAGCCATAGCAGCAATAGCCATAGCCATAGCCATAGCCATAGCAGCAATAGTCATAGCCATATCCATAGCAGCCATAACTATAGCCATAGCAGCCATAGCCATGGCCATGACAGCCATTGCCATGGCCATAGCAGCCATAGCCATATGTATAGGTACCATAGCCATAGCAGCCATAGCGATAGCCATAGCAGCCATAGACATAGCCATAGCCAGATTAGCCGATGCCATAGCCATAGCAGTTATAGCCATAGCCGCAGCAGCCATAGGCATAGCTATACCAGCCATAGACATAGCAGCCATAGCCATAGCCATAGCAGCCATAGCCGTAGCCATAGTAGCCATAGCCATAGCCATAGCAGCCGTAGCCATAACCATAGCAGCCATAGCCATATCCATTGGAGCCATAGCCATATCCATAGCATTAGCAGCCATAGCCATAGCTATAGCAGCCACTGCCATAGCTGCCATATGCATAGCCATAGCCATAGCCATAGCAGCAATGGCCATAGCCATAGCAGACATAGCCACAGCCATAGCAGCTTTAGCCAAAGCCAAAGCATCCATAGCCATAGTCATAGCAGTCATGGCCATAGCCATAGCAGCTTTAGCCATCGCCAAAGCAGCCATAGCCATTCCCATAGCATCCATAGCCATAGCCATAGCAGCCATAGCCGTAGCCATAGCAGCCATAGCCATAGCCATAGCAGCCGTAGCCATAACCATAGCAGCCATAGCCATATCCATTGGAGCCATAGCCATATCCATAGCATTAGCAACCATAGCCATAGCTATAGCAGCCACTGCCATAGCTGCCATATGCATAGCCATAGCAGCCGTAGCCATAGCAGCCATAGCCATAGCCATATCAGCCATAGCCATAGCCATAGCCATAGCCATAGCAGACATAGCCACAGCCATAGCAGCTTTAGCCAAAGCCAAAGCATCCATAGCCATAGTCATAGCAGCCATAGCCATAGCCATAGCAGCTTTAGCCATAGCCAAAGCAGCCATAGCCATTCCCACAGCATCCATAGCCATAGCCATAGCATCCATAGCCATAGCCATAGCAGCCATAGCCAATGGGATAGCCACAGCAGCCGTAGCCATAGCCACAGCCGTAACAGCCATAGCAACAGCCATAGCCATAGCAGCCATAGCTATATCCATAGCAGCCATAGCCACAGCCATAGCAGCCATAGTCATAGCAGCCATAGCCATAGCCATAGCAGCCATAGCCGTAGCCTTCGCAGGCATAGCCATAGCCATAGCCATAGCAGCAATAGCAATAGCCATAGCCATAGCCATAGCAGTAATAGTCATAGCCGGAGGAGCCATAGCAGCCACAGGCATAGCCATTGCAGCCATAGCCATAGCCATAGCATTAGCAGCCATAGCCATAGCCACAGCAGCCATAGCCATAGCAGCCATAGCCATAGGCATAGCTGCCATAGCAGCCATAGCCATAGCCATAGCAGCCATAGCCATAGCCATAGCAGCCATAGTCATAGCAGCCATAGCCATAGCCATAGCAGCCATAGCCGTAGCCATCGCAGGCATAGCCATAGCCATAGCCATAGCTATAGCAGCAATAGCAATAGCCATAGCCATAGCCATAGCAGTAATAGTCATAGCCAGAGGAGCCATAGCAGGCATAGCCATAGCCATTGCAGCCATAGCCATAGCCATAGCATTAGCAGCCATAGCCATAGCCATAGCAGCCATAGCCATAGCAGCCATAGCCATAGCAGCCATAGCCATAGGCATAGCAGCCACAGCAGCCATAGCCATAGCCATAGCAGCCATAGCCATAGGCATAGCAGCCATAGCAGCCATAGCCATAGCCATAGCAGCCATAGCCGTAGCCATCGCAGGCATAGCGATAGCCATAGCCATAGCCATAGCCATAGCAGCAATAGCAATAGCCATCGCCATAGCCATAGCAGTAATAGTCATAGCCAGAGGAGCCATAGCAGCCATAGCCATAGCCATTGCAGCCATAGCCATAGCCATAGCAGCCATAGCCGTAGCCATAGCAGCCATAGCCATAGCCATAGCAGCCGTAGCCATAACCATAGCAGCCATAGCCATATCCATTGGAGCCATAGCCATATCCATAGCATTAGCAACCATAGCCATAGCTATAGCAGCCACTGCCATAGCTGCCATATGCATAGCCATAGCAGCCGTAGCCATAGCAGCCATAGCCATAGCCATATCAGCCATAGCCATAGCCATAGCCATAGCAGCAATGGCCATAGCCATAGCAGACATAGCCACAGCCATAGCAGCTTTAGCCAAAGCCAAAGCATCCATAGCCATAGTCATAGCAGCCATAGCCATAGCCATAGCAGCTTTAGCCATAGCCAAAGCAGCCATAGGCATTCCCACAGCATCCATAGCCATAGCCATAGCAGCCATAGCCGTAGCCATAGCAGCCATAGCCATAGCCATAGCAGCCGTAGCCATAACCATAGCAGCCATAGCCATATCCATTGGAGCCATAGCCATATCCATAGCATTAGCAACCATAGCCATAGCTATAGCAGCCACTGCCATAGCTGCCATAGCTGCCATAGGCATAGCCCTAGCAGCCGCAGCCATAGCAGCCATAGCCATAGCCATATCAGCCATAGCCATAGCCATAGCCATAGCAGCCGTAACCATAGCCATAGCAGCCATAGCCACAACCATAGCAGCCATAGCCATAGCCATAGCAGTCATCGGCATAGCCACAGCCACAGCAGTCATAGCCATAGCCATATCAGCCATAGCCATAGCTATAGCAGCCATAGTCGAAGCAGCCATAGCCATAGCCATAGCAGCCATAGCCGTAGCCATAGCTGCCATAGCCATAGCCATAGCAGCCGTAGCCATAACCATAGCAGCCATAGCCATATCCATTGGAGCCATAGCCATATCCATAGCATTAGCAGCCATAGCCATAGCTATAGCAGCCACTGCCATAGCTGCCATAGGCATAGCCATAGCAGCCGTAGCCATAGCAGCCATAGCCATAGCCATATCAGCCATAGCCATAGCCATAGCCATAGCAGCAATAGCCATAGCCATAGCAGACATAGCCACAGCCATAGCAGCTTTAGCCAAAGCCAAAGCATCCATAGCCATAGTCATAGCAGCCATAGCCATAGCCATAGCAGCTTTAGCCATAGCCAAAGCAGCCATAGCCATTGCCATAGCATCCATAGCCATAGCCATAGCAGCCATAGCCATAGCCATAGCAGTAGCCATAGCAGCAATAGCCATAGGAATAGCAGCCATAGAAGCCATAGCCATAGCCATAGCAGTAGCCATAGCAGCAATAGCCATAGGCATAGCAGCCATAGAAGCCATAGCCATAGCCATAGCCATAGCCATAGCAGCAATAGCAATAGCCATACAGCCATAGCAGCCATAGCCATAGCCATAGCAGCCATAGCCATAGCCACAGCCATAGCAGACATAGCCATAGCCAAAGCAGCCATAGTCATAGCAATAGCAGCCATAGCCATAGCTATAGTAGCCATAGCCATAGCAGCCATAGCCATAGCCATAGCAGCCATCGCCATAGCCATAGGCAAAGCATCCATAGCCATAGTCATAGCAGGCATAGCCATAGCCATAGCAGCCTCAGCCATAGCCAAAGCAGCCATAGCAATTGCCATAGCATCCATAGCCACAGCCATAGCAGCCATAGCCGTAGCCATCGCAAGCATAGCCATAGCCATAGCCATAGCCATAGCAGCAATAGCAATAGCCATAGCCATAGCCATAGCAGTAATAGTCATAGCCAGGGCAGCCATAGCAGCCATAGTCATAGCCATAGCAGCCATAGCCATAACAATAGCACGCATAGCGATAACCATAGCAGCCGCAACCATAGCCATAGCAGCCGTAGCCATAGCCATAGCATCCATAGCCATAGCCATAGCAGCCATAGCCATAGCCATAGCAGTCATAGCCGTACCCATCGCAGGCATAGCCATAGCCATAGCCATAGCCATAGCAGCAACAGCAATAGCCATAGCAGCCATAGACGTAGCCATAGCCATAGCAGTTATAGCCATAGCCGCAGCAGCCATAGGCATAGCTACACCAGCCATAGACATAGCAGCCATAGCCATAGCCATAGCAGCCATTGCCATAGCCATAGCAGCCATTGTCATAGCCATAGCCACAGCCATAGCAGCAATTGCCATACCCATAGCCATAGCCATAATAGCAAAAGTCATAGCCAGAGCAGCTATAGCAGCCATAGCCAAAGCCTTAGCAGCCATAGCAATAGCCATAGCAGTAGCCATAGCAGCAATAGCCATAGGCATAGCAGCCATAGCAGCCATAGCCATAACCATAGCAGCCATGGTCATAGCAGCCATAGCCATAGCCATAGCAGCCGTAGCCATAGCAGCCATAGCCATAGCCATACGAGCCATAGCCAATGGGATAGCCACAGCAGCCGTAGCCATAGCCACAGCCGTAACAGCCATAGCAACAGCCATAGCCATAGCAGCCATAGCTATATCCATAGCAGCCATAGCCACAGCCATAGCAGCCATAGTCATAGCAGCCATAGCCATAGCCATAGCAGCCATAGCCGTAGCCATCGCAGGCATAGCCATAGCCATAGCCATAGCAGCAATAGCAATAGCCATAGCCATAGCCATAGCAGTAATAGTCATAGCCGTAGGAGCCATAGCAGCCACAGGCATAGCCATTGCAGCCATAGCCATAGCCATAGCATTAGCAGCCATAGCCATAGCCACAGCAGCCATAGCCATAGCAGCCATAGCCATAGGCATAGCTGCCATAGCAGCCATAGCCATAGCCATAGCAGCCATAGCCATAGCCATAGCAGCCATAGTCATAGCAGCCATAGCCATAGCCATAGCAGCCATAGCCGTAGCCATCGCAGGCATAGCCATAGCCATAGCCATAGCCATAGCAGCAATAGCAATAGCCATAGCCATAGCCATAGCAGTAATAGTCATAGCCAGAGGAGCCATAGCAGGCATAGCCATAGCCATTGCAGCCATAGCCATAGCCATAGCATTAGCAGCGATAGCCATAGCCATAGCAGCCATAGCCATAGCAGCCATAGCCATAGCAGCCATAGCCATAGGCATAGCAGCCACAGCAGCCATAGCCATAGCCATAGCAGCCATAGCCATAGGCATAGCAGCCATAGCAGCCATAGCCATAGCCATAGCAGCCATAGCCGTAGCCATCGCAGGCATAGCGATAGCCATAGCCATAGCCATAGCCATAGCAGCAATAGCAATAGCCATAGCCATAGCCATAGCAGTAATAGTCATAGCCAGAGGAGCCATAGCAGCCATAGCCATAGCCATTGCAGCCATAGCCATAGCCATAGCATTAGCAGCCATAGCCATAGCCATAGCAGCCATAGCCATAACAGCCATAGCCAAAGGCATAGCAGCCATAGCCGTAGCTATAGCAGCTATAGGCATATCTAAAGGAGTCATAGCCATATCCATAGCAGCCATAACCATAGCCATAGCAGCCATAGCCATGGCCATAGCAGCCATTGCCATGGCAATAGCAGCCATAGCCATATGTATAGGTACCATAGCCATAGCAGCCATAGCGATAGCCACAGCAGCCATAGCCGTAGCCATAGCAGCCATTGTCATAGCCATAGCCATAGTCACAGCAGCCAATGCCATAGCCTTAGCAGTTATAGCCATAGCCGTAGCAGCCATACGCATAGCTATACCAGCCATAGACGTAGCAGCCATAGCCATAGCCATAGGAGCCATAGCTATATCCATAGCAGCAATAGCCACAGCCGTAGCAGCCATGGGCATAGCCATAGGAGCCATTGCCATGGCCATAGCAGCCATAGCCATATGTATAGGTACCATAGCCGTAGCAGCCATAGCCATAGCCATAACAGCCAGAGCCAAAGGCATAGCAGCCATAGCCGTAGCTATAGCAGCTATAGGCATATCTAAAGGAGTCATAGCCATATCCATAGCAGCCGTCACCATAGCCATAGCAGCCATAGGCATACCTATACCAGCCATAGACATAGCAGCCATAGCCATAGCAATAGCACGCATAGCGATAACCATAGCAGCCGCAGCCATAGCCATAGCAACCATAGCCACAACCATAGCAGCCATAGCCATAGCCATAGCAGTCATCGGCATAGCCATAGCCATAGCAGTCATAGCCATAGCCATATCAGCCATAGCCATAGCTATAGCAGCCATAGCCGAAGCAGCCATTGCCATACCCATAGCCATAGCCATAGCAGCAATATCAATAGCCATAGCAGCCATAGACATAGCCATAGCCACATTAGCCGATGCCATAGCCATAGCAGTTATAGCCATAGCCGCAGCAGCCATAGGCATAGCTATACCAGCCATAGACATAGCAGCCATAGCCATAGCCATAGCAGCCATTGTCATAGCCATAGGCATAGCCACAGCAGCCAATGCGATAGCCATAGAGAGTTATAGCCATAGCCGTAGCAGCCATAGGCATAGCTATACCAGTCATAGACATAGCAGTCTTAGCCATAGCCATAGCAGCCATAGTCATAGCCATAGCAGCCATAGGCATACCTATACCAGCCATAGACATAGCAGCCATAGCCATAACCATATCAGCCATAGCCATAGCCGTAGCCATTGCAGCAATAGCCATAGCCATAGCAGACATAGCCATAGCCGTAGCAGCCATAGGCATAGCTATACCAGTCATAGACATAGCAGTCATAGCCATAGCCATAGCAGCCATAGTCATAGCCATAGCCACAGCCATAGCAGCAATAGTCATCGCCATAGCAGCCCTAGCAGCCGTAGCCATAGCCATAGCAGCCATAGGCATACCTATACCAGCCATAGACATAGCAGCCATAGCCATAGCAATAGCACGCATAGCGATAACCATAGCAGCCGCAGCCATAGCCATAGCAGCCATAGCCACAACCATAGCAGCCATAGCCATAGCCATAGCAGTCATCGGCATAGCCATAGCCATAGCAGTCATAGCCATAGCCATATCACCCATAGCCATAGCTATAGCAGCCATAGCCGAAGCAGCCATAGCCATAGCCATAGCAGTCATAGCCGCAGCCATAGCAGCCATAGCCATAGCCATAGCAGCCGTAGCCATAACCATAGCAGCCATAGCCATATCCATTGGAGCCATAGCCATATCCATAGCATTAGCAGCCATAGCCATGGCTATAGCAGCCATTGCCATAGCTGCCATAGGCATAGCCATAGCAGCCGTAGCCATAGCAGCCATAGCCATAGCCATACGAGCCATAGCCAATGCCACAGCCACAGCAGCCGTAGCCATAGCCACAGCCATAGCAGCCATAGCAACAGCCATAGCCATATCAGCCATAGCTATATCCATAGCAGCCATGGCCATAGCCATAGCTATAGCAGCCATAGCCGAAGCAGCCATAGCCATAGCCATAGCAGCCATAGCCGTAGCCATAGCAGCCATAGCCATAGCCATAGCAGCCGTAGCCATAACCATAGCAGCCATAGCCATATCCATTGGAGCCATAGCCATATCCATAGCCATATCAGCCATAGTCATAGCTATAGCAGCCATAGCCGAAGCAGCCATAGCCATAGCCATAGCAGCCATAGCCATAGCTATAGTAGCCATAGCCATAGCAGCCACAGCCATAGCCATATCAGCCATAGCCATAGCCATAGCCATTGCAGCAATAGCCATAGCCATAGCAGACGTAGTCATATCAATAGCAGCAATAGCCGTAGCCATCGCAGCCATAGCCATAGGCATAGCCATAGCCATAGCCATAGCAGCCATAGCCGTAGCCATCGCAGCCATAGTCATAGCCATAGCCATAGCCATAGCAGCAATCGCAATAGCCATACAGCCATAGCAGCCATAGCCATAGCCATAGCAGCCATAGCCATAGCCATAGCAGCCATAGCCGTAGCCATCGCAGGCATAGCCATAGCCATAGCCATAGCCGTAGCAGCAATAGCAATAGCCATAGCAGCCATAGCAGCCATAGCCATAGCCATAGCAGCCATAGTCATAGCCATAGCACGCATAGCGGCAGACATAGCAGCCGTAGCCATAGCCATAGCAGCCATAGCCATAGCCATATCAGCCATAGCCATAGCCAAAGTACCAATAGCCATAGCCATAGCAGCTATAGCCATAGCCATATCAGCCTTAGCCATAGCTATAGCAGCCATAACCAAAGCAGCCATAGCCATAGCCATAGCAGCCATAGCCGTAGGCATAGCAGCCATAGCCATAGCCATAGCAGCCGTAGCCATAGCAGCCATAGCCATAGCCATACGAGCCATAGCCAATGGCATAGCCACAGCAGCCGTAGCCATAGCCACAGCCTTGACAGCCATAGCAACAGCCATAGCCATAGCAGCCATAGCTATATCCATAGCAGCCATAGCCATAGCCATAGCCATAGCAGCCAAAGACATAGCCATAGCCACAGTAGCCAATGCCATAGCCATAGCAGTTATAGCCATAGCCGTAGCAGCCATAGGCATAGCTATACCAGCCATAGACATAGCAGACATAGCCATAGCCATAGCAGCCATTGTCATAGCCATAGCCATAGCCACAGCAGCCAATGCCATAGCCATAGCAGTTATAGCCATAGCCGTAGCAGCCATAGGCATATATATACCATAGACATAGCAGCCATTGCCATAGCCATAGCCACAGCCAGAGCAGCAATAGCCACACCCATAGCCATAGCTATAATAGCAATAGTCATAGCAAGAGCAGCCATAGCAGCCATAGCCAAAGCCTTAGCAGCCATAGCAATAGCCATAGCAGTAGCCATAGCAGCAATAGCCATAGGCATAGCAGCCATAACCATAGCAGCCATGGTCATAGCAGCCATAGCCATAGCCGTAGCAGCCGTAGCCATAGCAGCCATACCATAGCCATACGAGCCATAGCCAATGGGATAGCCACAGCAGCCGTTGTCATAGCCACAGCCGTAACAGCCATAGCAACAGCCATAGCCATAGCAGCCATAGCTATATCCATAGCAGCCATAGCCATAGCCATAGCAGCCATAGCCATAGCCATAACAGCCATAGCCAAAGGCATAGCAGCCATAGCCGTAGCTATAGCAGCTATAGGCATATCTAAAGGAGTCATAGCCATATCCATAGCAGCCATAACCATAGCCATAGCAGCCATAGCCATGGCCATAGCAGCCATTGCCATGGCAATAGCAGCCATAGCCATATGTATAGGTACCATAGCCATAGCAGCCATAGCCATAGCCATAACAGCCATAGCCAAAGGCATAGCAGCCATAGCCGTAGCTATAGCAGCTATAGGCATATCTAAAGGAGTCATAGCCATATCCATAGCAGCCATAACCATAGCCATAGCAGCCATAGCCATAGCCATAGCAGCCGTTGTCATAGCCATAGCCATAGCCACAGCAGCCAATGCCATAGCCATAGCAGTTATAGCCATAGCCGTAGCAGCCATAGGCATATCTATACCGTAGACATAGCAGCCATTGCCATAGCCATAGCAGCCATTGCCATAGCCATAGCCAAAGCAGCAATAGCCATAGCCATAGCAGACATAGCCACAGCCATAGCTGCTTTAGTCATAGCCAAAGCATCCATAGCCATAGTCATAGCAGCCATAGCCATAGACATAGCAGTTTAGCCATAGCCAAAGCAGCCATAGCCATTGCCATAGCATCCATAGCCATAGCCATAGCAGCAATAGCCATAGCCATAGCTGACATAGCCATAGCCATAGCAGCTTTAGCCACAGCCATAGCAGCCATAGCCATAGATATAGCAGCCATCGCCATAGCCATAGGCAAAGCATCCATAGCCATAGTCATAGCACGCATAGCGACAGCCATAGCAGCCGTAGCCATTGCCATAGCAGCCGTAGCCATAGCCATATCAGCCATAGCCATAGCCAAAGCATCCATAGCCATAGCCATAGGAGCCATCGCCATATCCATAGGAGCCATAGCCATAGCCATAGCAGCCATAGCCGTAGCCATAGTAGCCATAGCCATAGCCACAGCAGTAGCCATAGCAGCAATAGCCATAGCCATAGCAGCCATAGCAGCCATAGTCCTAGCCATAGCAGCCATAGCCATAGCAATAGCACGCATAGCGATAACCTTAGCCGCCGCAGCCATAGCCATAGCAGCCGTTGCCATAGCCATAGCATCCATAGCCATAGCCATAGCAGCCATAGCCATAGCAATAGCACGCATAGCCATAGCCATAGCAGCCGCAGCCATAGCCATAGCAGCCATAGCCATAGCTATAGCAGCCATAGCCAAAACAGCCATAGCCATAGCCATAGCAGCCATGGCCATAGCCATAGCAGCCATAGCCATAGCCATAGCACGCATAGCCATAGCCATAGCAGCCGCAGCCATAGCCATAGCAGCCGTAGCCATAGCCATTGCAGCCATAGCCATAGCCATAGCAGCCATAGCCGTAGCCATCGCAGGCATAGCCATAGCCATAGCCATAGCCATAGCACCAATAGCAATAGCCATAGCAGCCATAGCAGCCATAGCCATAGCCACAGCAGCCGTAGCCATAACCATAGCAGCCATAGCCATATCCATTGGAGCCATAGCCATATCCATAGCATTAGCAGCCATAACCATAGCTACAGCAGCCATTGCCATAGCTGCCATAGGCATAGCCATAGCAGCCGTAGCCATAGCAGCCATAGCCATAGCCATAGCACGCATAGCCATAGCCATAGCAGCCGCAGCCATAGCCATAGCAGCCGTAGCCATAGCCATAGCAGCCATAGCCATAGCCATAGCAGCCATAGCCGTAGCCATCGCAGGCATAGCCATAGCCATAGCCATAGCCATAGCACCAATAGCAATAGCCATAGCAGCCATAGCAGCCATAGCCATAGCCATAGCAGCCGTAGCCATAACCATAGCAGCCATAGCCATATCCATTGGAGCCATAGCCATATCCATAGCATTAGCAGCCATAACCATAGCTACAGCAGCCATTGCCATAGCTGCCATAGGCATAGCCATAGCAGCCGTAGCCATAGCAGCCATAGCCATAGCCATAGCAGCCAAAGCGATAACCACAGCAGCCATAGCCGTAGCCATCGCAGCCAGAGCCATAGCCTTAGCCTTAGCAGCAACAGCCACAGCCATAGCAGCCATACCAGCCATAGCCATAGCCATAGCAGCCATAGTCATAGCCATAGCACGCATAGCGACAGCCATAGCAGCCGTAGCCATAGCCATAGCAGCCATAGCCATAGCAATAGCACGCATAGCGATAACCATAGCAGCCGCAGCCATAGCCATAGTAGCCGTAGCCATAGCCATATCAGCCATAGCCATAGCTATAGCAGCCATAGCCAAAGCAGCCATAGCCATAGCCACAGCAGCCATAGCCATAGCCACAGCAGCCATAGCCATAGCCACAGCCATAGCAGCCATAGCCACAGCCATAGACATAGCAGCCATAGCTATATCCATAGCAGCCATAGTCATAGCAATAGCAGCCATAGCCATAGCTATAGCAGCCATAGATATAGCAGTCATTGCCATAGCTGTAGCAGTAATAGTCATAGCCATAGCAGATTTAGATATAGCCAAAGCATCCATAGCCATAGCCATAGGAGCCATCGCCTTATCCATAGGAGCCATAGCCATAGCCATAGCAGCCATAGCCGTAGCCATAACAGCCATAGCCATAACCATAGCAGTAGCCATAGCAGCAATAGCCATATCCATAGCAGCCATAGCAGCCATAGTCATAGCCATAGCAGCCATAGCCATAGCAATAGCACGCATAGCGACCGCCATAGCAGCCGTAGCCATTGCCATAGCAGCCATAGCCATAGCCATAGCAGCCAAAGCGATAACCACAGCAGCCATAGCCGTAGCCATCGCAGCCAGAGCCATAGCCATAGCCTTAGCAGCAACAGCCACAGCCATAGCAGCCATACCAGCCATAGCCATAGCCATAGCAGCCATAGTCATAGCCATAGCACGCATAGCGACAGCCATAGCAGCCGTAGCCATAGCCATAGCAGCCATAGCCATAGCAATAGCACGCATAGCGATAACCATAGCGGCCGCAGCCATAGCCATAGTAGCCGTAGCCATAGCCATATCAGCCATAGCCATAACTATAGCAGCCATAGCCAAAGCAGCCATAGCCATAGCCACAGCCATAGCAGCCATAGCCACAGCCATAGAGATAGCAGCCATAGCTATATCCATAGCAGCCATAGCCATAGCCATAGCCATAGAAGCCATAGACGTAGCCATAGGCACATTAGCCGATGCCATAGCCATAGCAGTTATAGCCATAGCCGCAGCAGCCATAGGCATGGCTATACCAGCCATAGACATAGCAGCCATAGCCATAGCCTTAGGAGCCATTGTCATAGGCATAGCCATAGCCACAGCAGCCAATGCCATAGCCATAGCAGTTATAGCCATAGCAATAGCACGCATAGCCATAGTCATAGCAGCCGCAGCCATAGCCATAGCAGCCGTAGCCATAGCCATAGCAGCCATAGCCATAGCAATAGCACGCATAGCCATAGTCATAGCAGCCGCAGCCATAGCCATAGCAGCCGTAGCCATAGCCATAGCAGCCTTAGCCATAGCCATACGAGCCATAGCCAATGGCGTAGCCACAGCAGCCGTAGCCATAGCCACAGCCGTAACAGCCATAGCAACAGTCATAGCCATAGCAGCCACAGCTATATCCATAGCAGCCATAGCCATAGCCATAGCCATAGCAGCCATAGACATAGACATAGCCACAGTAGCCAATGCCATAGCCATAGCAGTTATAGCCATAGCAGTAGCAGCCATAGGCATATCTATACCATAGACATAGCAGCCATTGCCATAGCCATAGCAGCCATTGTCATAGCCATAGCCACAGCCATAGCAGCAATAGCCATAGACATAACCATAGCCATAGCAGCAATAGTCATAGCCATATCCATAGGAGCCATACCCATAGCCATAGCAGCCATAGCCATGGCCATAGCAGCCATTGCCATGGCCATAGCAGCCATAGCCATATGTATAGGTACCATAGCCATAGCAGCCATAGCGATAGCCACAGCAGCCATAGCCGTAGCCATCGCAGCCATAGTCATAGCCATTGCAGCCATAGCCATAGCCATAGCATTAGCAGCCATAGCCATAGCCATAGCAGCCATGGCCATTGCCATAGCATCCATAGCCATAACTATAGCAGCGGTAGCCATAGCCATAGCAGTCATAGGAATAGCCATAGCCATAGCAGTCATAGCCTTAGCCATATCAGCCATAGCCATAGCTATAGCAGCCATAGCCAAAGCAGCCATAGCCATAGCCATAGCAGCCATAGCCGTAGCCATAGCAGCCATAGCCATAGCCATAGCAGCCGTAGCCATAACCATAGCAGCCATAGCCATATGCATTGGAGCCATAGCCATAGCCATAGCACTAGCAGCCATAGCCATAGCTATAGCAGCCATTGCTATAGCTGTCATAGGCATAGCCATAGCAGCCGTAGCCATAGCAGCCATAGCCATAGCCATACGAGCCATAGCCAATGGCATAGCCACAGCAGCCGTAGCCATAGCCACAGCCATAACAGCCATAGCAACAGCCATAGCCATAGCAGCCATAGCTATATCCATAGCAGCCCTAGCCATAGCCACAGCCATAGCAGCCATAGTCATAGACATAGCCACAGTTGCCAATGCCATAGCCATAGCAGTTATAGGCATAGGCGTAGCAGCCATAGGCATATCTATACCATAGATATAGCAGCCATTGCCATAGCCATAGCAGCCATTGGCATAGCCATAGCCACAGCCATAGCAGCAATAGACATAGCAGCTATAGCCATAGCCATATCAGCCATAGCCATAGCTATAGCAGCCATAGCCAAAGCAGACATAGCCATAGCCATAGCAGCCATAGCCGTAGCCATAGCAGCCATAGCCATAGCCATAGCAGCCGTAGCCATAGCAGCCACAGCCATAGCCATACGAGCCATAGCCAATGGCGTAGCCACAGCAGCCGTAGCCATAGCCACAGCCGTAACAGCCATAGCAACAGCCATAGCCATAGCAGCCATAGCTATATCCATAGCAGCCATAGCCATAGCCATATCCATAGCAGCCATAGACATAGACATAGCCACAGTAGCCAATGCCATAGCCATAGCAATTATAGCCATAGGCGTAGCAGCCATAGGCATATCTATACCATAGACATAGCAGCCATTGCCATCGCCATACCAGCCATTGTCATAGCCATAGCCACAGCCATAGCAGCAATAGCCATAGCCATATCCATAGCCATAGCAGCAATAGTCATAGCCATATCCATAGCAGCCATAACCATAGCCATAGCAGCCATAGCCATGGCCATAGCAGCCATTGCCATGGCCATAGCAGCCATAGCCATATGTATAGGTACCATTGCCATAGCAGCCATAGCGATAGCCACAGCAGCCATAGCCGTAGCCATCGCAGCCACAGCCATAGCCATAGCCTTAGCAGCAACAGCCACAGCCATAGCAGCCATAGCAGCCATAGCCATAGCCATAGCAGCCATAGTCATAGCCATAGCACGCATAGCGACAGCCATAGCAGCCGTAGCCATAGCCATAGCAGCTGTAGCCATAGCCATATCAGCCATAGCCATAGCTATAGCAGCCATAGCCAAAGCAGCCATAGGCACAGCCACAGCAGCCATAGCCATAGCCACAGCCATAGCAGCCACAGCCACAGCCATAGAGATAGCAGCCATAGCTATATCCATAGCAGCCATAGCCATAGCCATAGCCATAGAAGCCATAGACGTAGCCATAGGCACATTAGCCGATGCCATAGCCATAGCAGTTATAGCCATAGCCGCAGCAGCCATAGGCATGGCTATACCAGCCATAGACATAGCAGCCATAGCCATAGCCATAGGAGCCATTGTCATAGGCATAGCCATAGCCATAGCAGCCAATGCCACAGCCATAGCAGTTATAGCCATAGCCGTAGCAGCCATAGCCATAGCCATAGCAGCCATAGCCGTAGCCATAGCAGCCATAGCCATAGCCATAGCAGCCGTAGCCATAGCAGCCACAGCCATAGCCATACGAGCCATAGCCAATTGCGTAGCCACAGCAGCCGTAGCCATAGCCACAGCCGTAACAGCCATAGCAACAGCCATAGCCATAGCAGCCATAGCTATATCCATAGCAGCCATAGCCATAGCCATATCCATAGCAGCCATAGACATAGACGTAGCCACAGTAGCCAATGCCATAGCCATAGCAATTATAGCCATAGCCGTAGCAGCCATAGGCATATCTATACCATAGACATAGCAGCCATTGCCATAGCCATAGCAGCCATTGTCATAGCCATAGCCACAGCCATAGCAGCAATAGCCATAGCCATAGCCATAGCCATAGCAGCAATAGTCATAGCCATATCCATAGCAGCCATAACCATAGTCATAGCAGCCATAGCCATGGCCATAGCAGCCATTGCCATGGCCATAGCAGCCATAGCCATATGTATAGGTACCATAGCCATAGCAGCCATAGCGATAGCCATAGCAGCCATAGACATAGCCATAGCCAGATTAGCCGATGCCATAGCCATAGCAGTTATAGCCATAGCCGCAGCAGCCATAGGCATAGCTATACCAGCCATAGACATAGCAGCCATAGCCATAGCCATAGCAGCCATAGCCGTAGCCATAGTAGCCATAGCCATAGCCATAGCAGCCGTAGCCATAACCATAGCAGCCATAGCCATATCCATTGGAGCCATAGCCATATCCATAGCATTAGCAGCCATAGCCATAGCTATAGCAGCCACTGCCATAGCTGCCATATGCATAGCCATAGCAGCCGTAGCCATAGCAGCCATAGCCATAGCCATATCAGCCATAGCCATAGCCATAGCCATAGCAGCAATGGCCATAGCCATAGCAGACATAGCCACAGCCATAGCAGCTTTAGCCAAAGCCAAAGCATCCATAGCCATAGTCATAGCAGTCATGGCCATAGCCATAGCAGCTTTAGCCATCGCCAAAGCAGCCATAGCCATTCCCATAGCATCCATAGCCATAGCCATAGCAGCCATAGCCGTAGCCATAGCAGCCATAGCCATAGCCATAGCAGCCGTAGCCATAACCATAGCAGCCATAGCCATATCCATTGGAGCCATAGCCATATCCATAGCATTAGCAACCATAGCCATAGCTATAGCAGCCACTGCCATAGCTGCCATAGCTGCCATAGGCATAGCCATAGCAGCCGTAGCCATAGCAGCCATAGCCATAGCCATATCAGCCATAGCCATAGCCATAGCCATAGCAGCCGTAACCATAGCCATAGCAGCAATAGCCACAACCATAGCAGCCATAGCCATAGCAGTCATCGGCATAGCCATAGCCATAGCAGTCATAGCCATAGCCATATCAGCCATAGCCATAGCTATAGCAGCCATAGTCGAAGCAGCCATAGCCATAGCCATAGCAGCCATACCCGTAGCCATAGCTGCCATAGCCATAGCCATAGCAGCCGTAGCCGTAGGCATAGCAGCCATAGCCATAGCCATAGCAGCCGTAGCCATAGCAGCCATAGCCATAGCCATAGCAGCCATAGCCATAGCCATAACAGCCATAGCCAAAGGCATAGCAGCCATAGCCGTAGCTATAGCAGCTATAGGCATATCTAAAGGAGTCATAGCCATATCCATAGCAGCCATGACCATAGCCATAGCAGCCATAGCCATGGCCATAGCAGCCATTGCCATGGCAATAGCAGCCATAGCCATATGTATAGGTACCATAGCCATAGCAGACATAGCCATAGCCATAGCAGCCATTGTCATAGCCATAGCCATAGCCACAGCAGCCAATGCCATAGCCATAGCAGTTATAGCCATAGCCGTAGCAGCCATAGGCATATCTATACCGTAGACATAGCAGCCATTGCCATAGCCATAGCAGCCATTGCCATAGCCATAGCCAAAGCAGCAATAGCCATAGCCATAGCAGACATAGCCACAGCCATAGCTGCTTTAGCCATAGCCAAAGCATCCATAGCCATAGTCATAGCAGCCATAGCCATAGACATAGCAGTTTAGCCATAGCCAAAGCAGCCATAGCCATTGCCATAGCATCCATAGCCATAGCCATAGCAGCAATAGCCATAGCCATAGCTGACATAGCCATAGCCATAGCAGCTTTAGCCACAGCCATAGCAGCCATAGCCATAGACATAGCAGCCATCGCCATAGCCATAGGCAAAGCATCCATAGCCATAGTCATAGCACGCATAGCGACAGCCATAGCAGCCGTAGCCATTGCCATAGCAGCCGTAGCCATAGCCATATCAGCCATAGCCATAGCCAAAGCATCCATAGCCATAGCCATAGGAGCCATCGCCATATCCATAGGAGCCATAGCCATAGCCATAGCAGCCATAGCCGTAGCCATAGTAGCCATAGCCATAGCCACAGCAGTAGCCATAGCAGCAATAGCCATAGCCATAGCAGCCATAGCAGCCATAGTCCTAGCCATAGCAGCCATAGCCATAGCAATAGCACGCATAGCGATAACCTTAGCCGCCGCAGCCATAGCCATAGCAGCCGTTGCCATAGCCATAGCATCCATAGGCATAGCCATAGCAGCCATAGCCATAGCAATAGCACGCATAGCCATAGCCATAGCAGCCGCAGCCATAGCCATAGCAGCCATAGCCATAGCAGCCATAGCCATAGCTATAGCAGCCATAGCCAAAACAGCCATAGCCATAGCCATAGCAGCCATAGCCATAGCCATAGCAGCCATAGCCATAGCCATAGCACGCATAGCTATAGCCATAGCAGCCGCAGCCATAGCCATAGCAGCCGTAGCCATAGCCATAGCAGCCATAGCCATAGCCATAGCAGCCATAGCCGTAGCCATCGCAGGCATAGCCATAGCCATAGCCATAGCCATAGCACCAATAGCAATAGCCATAGCAGCCATAGCAGCCATAGCCATAGCCATAGCAGCCGTAGCCATAACCATAGCAGCCATAGCCATATCCATTGGAGCCATAGCCATATCCATAGCATTAGCAGCCATAACCATAGCTACAGCAGCCATTGCCATAGCTGCCATAGGCATAGCCATAGCAGCCGTAGCCATAGCAGCCATAGCCATAGCCATAGCACGCATAGCCATAGCCATAGCAGCCGCAGCCATAGCCATAGCAGCCGTAGCCATAGCCATAGCAGCCATAGCCATAGCCATAGCAGCCATAGCCGTAGCCATCGCAGGCATAGCCATAGCCATAGCCATAGCCATAGCCCCAATAGCAATAGCCATAGCAGCCATAGCAGCCATAGCCATAGCCATAGCAGCCGTAGCCATAACCATAGCAGCCATAGCCATATCCATTGGAGCCATAGCCATATCCATAGCATTAGCAGCCATAACCATAGCTACAGCAGCCATTGCCATAGCTGCCATAGGCATAGCCATAGCAGCCGTAGCCATAGCAGCCATAGCCATAGCCATACGAGCCATAGCCAATGCCACAGCCACAGCAGCCGTAGCCATAGCCACAGCCATAACAGCCATAGCAACAGCCATAGCCACATCAGCCTTAGCTATATCCATAGCAGCCAAAGCCATAGCCATAGCCATAGCAGACATAGACATAGCCATAGCCACAGTAGCCAATGCCATAGCCATAGCAGTAGCCATAGCAGCAATAGCCATAGCCATAGCAGCCATAGCAGCAATAGCCATAGCCATAGCAGCCATAGCAGCCATAGTCATAGCCATAGCAGCCGTAGCCATAGCAATAGCACGCATAGCGATAACCTTAGCAGCCGCAGCCATAGCCACAGCAGCCGTTGCCATAGCCATAGCATCCATAGCCATAGCCATAGCAGCCATAGCCATAGCCATAGCAGCCATAGCCGTAGCCATCGCAGGCATAGCCATAGCCATTGCCATAGCCATAGCAGCAATAGCAATAGCCATAGCAGCCATAGCAGCCATAGCCATAGCCATAGCAGCCATAGCCGTAGCCATAACAGCCATAGCCATAGCCATAGCCGTAGCCAAAGCATTAGCAGCCATAGCCATAGCTATAGCAGCCATTGCTATAGCAGCCATAGGCATAGTCATTGCAGCCATAGCCATAGCCATACGAGCCATAGCCAATGCCATAGCCACAGCAGCCATAGCCATAGCCACAGCCATAGCAGCCATAGCCACAGCCATAGACATAGCAGCCATAGCCATAGCCATAGCCATAGCAGCCATTGACGTAGCCATAGCCACATTAGCCGATGCCATAGCCATAGCAGTTATAGCCATAGCCGCAGCAGCCATAGGCATAGCTAGCCAGCCATAGACATAGCAGCCATAGACATAGCCATAGCAGCCATTGTCATAGCCATAGCCATAGCCACTGCAGCCAATGCCATAGCAATAGCACGCATAGCGATAACCATAGCAGCCGCAGCCATAGCCATAGCAGCCGTAGCCATAGCCATAGCATCCATAGCCATAGCCATAGCAGCCATTGCTATAGCAGCCATAGGCATAGTCATTGCAGCCATAGCCATAGCCATACGAGCCATAGCCAATGCCATAGCCACAGCAGCCATACCCATAGCCACAGCCATAGCAGCCATAGCCACAGCCATAGACATAGCAGCCATAGCCATAGCCATCGCCATAGCAGCCATAGCCGTACACATCGCAGGCATAGCCATAGCAATAGCCATAGCCATAGCAGCAATAGCAATAGCCATAGAAGCCATAGCAGACATAGCCATAGCCTTAGCAGCCATATCCATAGCCATAGCACGCATAGCGACAGCCATAGCAGCCGTAGCCATTGCCATAGCAGCCATAGCCATAGCCATAGCAGCCATAGCCATAGCCATAGCAGCCATAGCCATAGCAATAGCACGCATAGCGATAACCTTAGCAGCCGCAGACATAGCCATAGCAGCCGTTGCCATAGCCATAGCATCCATAGCCATAGCCATAGCAGCCATAGCCATAGCCATAGCAGCCATAGCCGTACCTATCGCAGGCATAGCCATAGCCATAGCCATAGCCATAGCAGCAATAGCAATAGCCATAGCAGCCATAGCAGACATAGCCATAACCTTAGCAGCCATAGCCATAGCCATAGCACGCATAGCGACAGCCATAGCAGCCGTAGTCATAGCCATAGCACGCATAGCGACAGCCATAGCAGCCGTAGCCATAGCCATAGCAGCCATAGCCATAGCAATAGCACGCATAGCGATAACCATAGCAGCCGCAGCCATAGCCATAGTAGCCGTAGCCATAGCCATATCAGCCATAGCCATAGCTATAGCAGCCATAGCCAAAGCAGCCATAGCCATAGCCACAGCAGCCATAGCCATAGCCACAGCAGCCATAGCCATAGCCACAGCCATAGCAGCCATAGCCACAGCCATAGACATAGCAGCCATAGCTATATCCATAGCAGCCATAGTCATAGCAATAGCAGCCATAGCCATAGCTATAGCAGCCATAGATATAGCAGTCATTGCCATAGCTGTAGCAGTAATAGTCATAGCCATAGCAGATTTAGATATAGCCAAAGCATCCATAGCCATAGCCATAGGAGCCATCGCCTTATCCATAGGAGCCATAGCCATAGCCATAGCAGCCATAGCCGTAGCCATAACAGCCATAGCCATAACCATAGCAGTAGCCATAGCAGCAATAGCCATATCCATAGCAGCCATAGCAGCCATAGTCATAGCCATAGCAGCCATAGCCATAGCAATAGCACGCATAGCGATAACCTTAGCAGCCGCAGACATAGCCATAGCAGCCGTTGCCATAGCCATAGCATCCATAGCCATAGCCATAGCAGCCATAGCCATAGCTATAGCAGCCATAGCCGAAGCAGCCATTGCCATACCCATAATCATAGCCATAGCAGCAATATCAATAGCCATAGCAGCCATAGACATAGCCATAGCCACATTAGCCGATGCCATAGCCATAGCAGTTATAGCCATAGCCGCAGCAGCCATAGGCATAGCTATACCAGCCATAGACATAGCAGCCATAGCCATAGCCATAGCAGCCATTGTCATAGCCATGGCCATAGCCACAGCAGCCAAAGCCATAGGCATAGAGAGTTATAGCCATAGCCGTAGCAGCCATAGGCATAGCTATACCAGTCATAGACATAGCAGTCATAGCCATAGCCATAGCAGCCATAGTCATAGCCATAGCCACAGCCATAGCAGCAATAGTCATCGCCATAGCAGCCCTAGCAGCCGTAGCCATAGCCATAGCAGCCATAGGCATACCTATACCAGCCATAGACATAGCAGCCATAGCCATAGCAATAGCACGCATAGCGATAACCATAGCAGCCGCAGCCATAGCCATAGCAGCCATAGCCACAACCATAGCAGCCATAGCCATAGCCATAGCAGTCATCGGCATAGCCATAGCCATAGCAGTCATAGCCATAGCCATATCACCCATAGCCATAGCTATAGCAGCCATAGCCGAAGCAGCCATAGCCATAGCCATAGCAGTCATAGCCGCAGCCATAGCAGACATAGCCATAGCCATAGCAGCCGTAGCCATAACCATAGCAGCCATAGCCATATCCATTGGAGCCATAGCCATATCCATAGCATTAGCAGCCATAGCCATGGCTATAGCAGCCATTGCCATAGCTGCCATAGGCATAGCCATAGCAGCCGTAGCCATAGCAGCCATAGCCATAGCCATACGAGCCATAGCCAATGCCACAGCCACAGCAGCCGTAGCCGTAGCCACAGCCATAACAGCCATAGCAACAGCCATAGCCATATCAGCCATAGCTATATCCATAGCAGCCATGGCCATAGCCATAGCTATAGCAGCCATAGCCGAAGCAGCCATAGCCATAGCCATAGCAGCCATAGCCGTAGCCATAGCAGCCATAGCCATAGCCATAGCAGCCGTAGCCATAACCATAGCAGCCATAGCCATATCCATTGGAGCCATAGCCATATCCATAGCCATATCAGCCATAGCCATAGCTATAGCAGCCATAGCCGAAGCAGCCATAGCCATAGCCATAGCAGCCATAGCCATAGCTATAGTAGCCATAGCCATAGCAGCCATAGCCATAGCCATATCAGCCATAGCCATAGCCATAGCCATTGCAGCAATAGCCATAGCCATAGCAGACGTAGTCATATCAATAGCAGCAATAGCCGTAGCCATCGCAGCCATAGCCATAGCCATAGCCATAGCCATAGCCATAGCAGCCATAGCCGTAGCCATCGCAGCCATAGTCATAGCTATAGCCATAGCCATAGCAGCAATCGCAATAGCCATACAGCCATAGCAGCCATAGCCATAGCCATAGCAGCCATAGCCATAGCCATAGCAGCCATAGCCGTAGCCATCGCAGGCATAGCCATAGCCATAGCCATAGCCGTAGCAGCAATAGCAATAGCCATAGCAGCCATAGCAGCCATAGCCATAGCCATAGCAGCCATAGTCATAGCCATAGCACGCATAGCGGCAGACATAGCAGCCGTAGCCATAGCCATAGCAGCCATAGCCATAGCCATAGCAGCCATTGCCATAGCCATAGCCAAAGCAGCAATAGCCATAGCCATAGCAGACATAGCCACAGCCATAGCTGCTTTAGTCATAGCCAAAGCATCCATAGCCATAGTCATAGCAGCCATAGCCATAGACATAGCAGTTTAGCCATAGCCAAAGCAGCCATAGCCATTGCCATAGCATCCATAGCCATAGCCATAGCAGCAATAGCCATAGCCATAGCTGACATAGCCATAGCCATAGCAGCTTTAGCCACAGCCATAGCAGCCATAGCCATAGATATAGCAGCCATCGCCATAGCCATAGGCAAAGCATCCATAGCCATAGTAATAGCACGCATAGCGACAGCCATAGCAGCCGTAGCCATTGCCATAGCAGCCGTAGCCATAGCCATATCAGCCATAGCCATAGCCAAAGCATCCATAGCCATAGCCATAGGAGCCATCGCCATATCCATAGGAGCCATAGCCATAGCCATAGCAGCCATAGCCGTAGCCATAGTAGCCATAGCCATAGCCACAGCAGTAGCCATAGCAGCAATAGCCATAGCCATAGCAGCCATAGCAGCCATAGTCCTAGCCATAGCAGCCATAGCCATAGCAATAGCACGCATAGCGATAACCTTAGCCGCCGCAGCCATAGCCATAGCAGCCGTTGCCATAGCCATAGCATCCATAGCCATAGCCATAGCAGCCATAGCCATAGCAATAGCACGCATAGAGATAGCCATAGCAGCCGCAGCCATAGCCATAGCAGCCATAGCCATAGCTATAGCAGCCATAGCCAAAACAGCCATAGCCATAGCCATAGCAGCCATGGCCATAGCCATAGCAGCCATAGCCATAGCCATAGCACGCATAGCCATAGCCATAGCAGCCGCAGCCATAGCCATAGCAGCCGTAGCCATAGCCATAGCAGCCATAGCCATAGCCATAGCAGCCATAGCCGTAGCCATCGCAGGCATAGCCATAGCCATAGCCATAGCCATAGCACCAATAGCAATAGCCATAGCAGCCATAGCAGCCATAGCCATAGCCATAGCAGGCGTAGCCATAACCATAGCAGCCATAGCCATATCCATTGGAGCCATAGCCATATCCATAGCATTAGCAGCCATAACCATAGCTACAGCAGCCATTGCCATAGCTGCCATAGGCATAGCCATAGCAGCCGTAGCCATAGCAGCCATAGCCATAGCCATAGCACGCATAGCCATAGCCATAGCAGCCGCAGCCATAGCCATAGCAGCCGTAGCCATAGCCATAGCAGCCATAGCCATAGCCATAGCAGCCATAGCCGTAGCCATCGCAGGCATAGCCATAGCCATAGCCATAGCCATAGCACCAATAGCAATAGCCATAGCAGCCATAGCAGCCATAGCCATAGCCATAGCAGCCGTAGCCATAACCATAGCAGCCATAGCCATATCCATTGGAGCCATAGCCATATCCATAGCATTAGCAGCCATAACCATAGCTACAGCAGCCATTGCCATAGCTGCCATAGGCATAGCCATAGCAGCCGTAGCCATAGCAGCCATAGCCATAGCCATAGCAGCCAAAGCGATAACCACAGCAGCCATAGCCGTAGCCATCGCAGCCAGAGCCATAGCCATAGCCTTAGCAGCAACAGCCACAGCCATAGCAGCCATACCAGCCATAGCCATAGCCATAGCAGCCATAGTCATAGCCATAGCACGCATAGCGACAGCCATAGCAGCCGTAGCCATAGCCATAGCAGCCATAGCCATAGCAATAGCACGCATAGCGATAACCATAGCAGCCGCAGCCATAGCCATAGTAGCCGTAGCCATAGCCATATCAGCCATAGCCATAGCTATAGCAGCCATAGCCAAAGCAGCCATAGCCATAGCCATAGCAGCCATAGCCATAGACATAGCAGCCATAGCCATAGCAATAGCACGCATAGCCATAGTCATAGCAGCCGCAGCCATAGCCATAGCAGCCGTAGCCATAGCCATAGCAGCCTTAGCCATAGCCATACGAGCCATAGCCAATGGCGTAGCCACAGCAGCCGTAGCCATAGCCACAGCCGTAACAGCCATAGCAACAGCCATAGCCATAGCAGCCACAGCTATATCCATATCAGCCATAGCCATAGCCATAGCCATAGCAGCCATAGACATAGACATAGCAGCCATTGCCATGGCCATAGCAGCCATAGCCATATGTATAGGTACCATAGCCATAGCAGCCATAGCGATAGCCACAGCAGCCATAGCCGTAGCCATCGCAGCCATAGCCATAGCCATTGCAGCCATAGCCATAGCCATAGCATTAGCAGCCATAGCCATAGCCATAGCAGCCATGGCCATTGCCATAGCATCCATAGCCATAACTATAGCAGCGGTAGCCATAGCCATAGCAGTCATAGGAATAGCCATAGCCATAGCAGTCATAGCCTTAGCCATATCAGCCATAGCCATAGCTATAGCAGCCATAGCCAAAGCAGCCATAGCCATAGCCATAGCAGCCATAGCCGTAGCCATAGCAGCCATAGCCATAGCCATAGCAGCCGTAGCCATAACCATAGCAGCCATAGCCATAGCTATAGCAGCCATAGCCAAAGCTGCCATAGCCATAGCCATAGCAGCCATAGCCGTAGCCATAGCAGCCATAGCCATAGCCATAGCAGCCGTAGCCATAACCATAGCAGCCATAGCCATATGCATTGGAGCCATAGCCATAGCCATAGCACTAGCAGCCATAGCCATAGCTATAGCAGCCATTGCTATAGCTGTCATAGGCATAGCCATAGCAGCCGTAGCCATAGCAGCCATAGCCATAGCCATAGCAGCCGTAGCCATAACCATAGCAGCCATAGCCATATGCATTGGAGCCATAGCCATAGCCATAGCACTAGCAGCCATAGCCATAGCTATAGCAGCCATTGCTATAGCTGTCATAGGCATAGCCATAGCAGCCGTAGCCATAGCAGCCATAGCCATAGCCATACGAGCCATAGCCAATGGCATAGCCACAGCAGCCGTAGCCATAGCCACAGCCATAACAGCCATAGCAACAGCCATAGCCATAGCAGCCATAGCTATATCCATAGCAGCCATAGCCATAGCCACAGCCATAGCAGCCATAGTCATAGCCATAGCCATAGCAGCCATTGACGTAGCCATAGCCACATTAGCCGATGCCATAGCCATAGCAGTTATAGCCATAGCCGCAGCAGCCATAGGCATAGCTAGCCAGCCATAGACATAGCAGCCATAGACATAGCCATAGCAGCCATTGTCATAGCCATAGCCATAGCCACTGCAGCCAATGCCATAGCAATAGCACGCATAGCGATAACCATAGCAGCCGCAGCCATAGCCATAGCAGCCGTAGCCATAGCCATAGCATCCATAGCCATAGCCATAGCACCCATTGCTATAGCAGCCATAGGCATAGTCATTGCAGCCATAGCCATAGCCATACGAGCCATAGCCAATGCCATAGCCACAGCAGCCATACCCATAGCCACAGCCATAGCAGCCATAGCCACAGCCATAGACATAGCAGCCATAGCCATAGCCATCGCCATAGCAGCCATAGCCGTACACATCGCAGGCATAGCCATAGCAACAGCCATAGCCATAGCAGCAATAGCAATAGCCATAGAAGCCATAGCAGACATAGCCATAGCCTTAGCAGCCATATCCATAGCCATAGCACGCATAGCGACAGCCATAGCAGCCGTAGCCATTGCCATAGCAGCCATAGCCATAGCCATAGCAGCCATAGCCATAGCCATAGCAGCCATAGCCATAGCAATAGCACGCATAGCCAAAGCCGTAGCAGACGCAGCCATAGCGATAGCAGCCGTAGCCATAGCCATAGAAGCCATAGCCTAGCCATAGCAGCCATAGCCGTAGCCATCGCAGGCATAGCCATAGCCATAGCCATAGCCATAGCAGCAATAGCAATAGCCATAGCAGCCATAGCAGCCATAGCCATAGCCATAGCAGCCAAAGCGATAACCACAGCAGCCATAGCCGTAGCCATCGCAGCCAGAGCCATAGCCATAGCCTTAGCAGCAACAGCCACAGCCATAGCAGCCACACCAGCCATAGCCATAGCCATAGCAGCCATAGTCATAGCCATAGCACGCATAGCGACAGCCATAGCAGCCGTAGCCATAGCCATAGCAGCCATAGCCATAGCAATAGCACGCATAGCGATAACCATAGCAGCCGCAGCCATAGCCATAGCAGCCGTAGCCATAGCCATATCAGCCATAGCCATAACTATAGCAGCCATAGCCAAAGCAGCCATAGCGATAGCCACAGCCATAGCAGCCATAGCCACAGCCATAGAGATAGCAGCCATAGCTATATCCATAGCAGCCATAGCCATAGCCATAGCCATAGAAGCCATAGACGTAGCCATAGGCACATTAGCCGATGCCATAGCCATAGCAGTTATAGCCATAGCCGCAGCAGCCATAGGCATGGCTATACCAGCCATAGACATAGCAGCCATAGCCATAGCCATAGGAGCCATTGTCATAGGCATAGCCATAGCCACAGCAGCCAATGCCATAGGCATAGCAGTTATAGCCATAGCAATAGCACGCATAGCCATAGTCATAGCAGCCGCAGCCATAGCCATAGCAGCCGTAGCCATAGCCATAGCAGCCATAGCCATAGCAATAGCACGCATAGCCATAGTCATAGCAGCCGCAGCCATAGCCATAGCAGCCGTAGCCATAGCCATAGCAGCCTTAGCCATAGCCATACGAGCCATAGCCAATGGCGTAGCCACAGCAGCCGTAGCCATAGCCACAGCCGTAACAGCCATAGCAACAGTCATAGCCATAGCAGCCACAGCTATATCCATAGCAGCCATAGCCATAGCCATAGCCATAGCAGCCATAGACATAGACATAGCCACAGTAGCCAATGCCATAGCCATAGCAGTTATAGCCATAGCAGTAGCAGCCATAGGCATATCCATACCATAGACATAGCAGCCATTGCCATAGCCATAGCAGCCATTGTCATAGCCATAGCCACAGCCATAGCAGCAATAGCCATAGACATAACCATAGCCATAGCAGCAATAGTCATAGCCATATCCATAGGAGCCATACCCATAGCCATAGCAGCCATAGCCATGGCCATAGCAGCCATTGCCATGGCCATAGCAGCCATAGCCATATGTATAGGTACCATAGCCATAGCAGCCATAGCGATAGCCACAGCAGCCATAGCCGTAGCCATCGCAGCCATAGTCATAGCCATTGCAGCCATAGCCATAGCCATAGCATTAGCAGCCATAGCCATAGCCATAGCAGCCATGGCCATTGCCATAGCATCCATAGCCATAACTATAGCAGCGGTAGCCATAGCCATAGCAGTCATAGGAATAGCCATAGCCATAGCAGTCATAGCCTTAGCCATATCAGCCATAGCCATAGCTATAGCAGCCATAGCCAAAGCAGCCATAGCCATAGCCATAGCAGCCATAGCCGTAGCCATAGCAGCCATAGCCATAGCCATAGCAGCCGTAGCCATAACCATAGCAGCCATAGCCATATGCATTGGAGCCATAGCCATAGCCATAGCACTAGCAGCCATAGCCATAGCTATAGCAGCCATTGCTATAGCTGTCATAGGCATAGCCATAGCAGCCGTAGCCATAGCAGCCATAGCCATAGCCATACGAGCCATAGCCAATGGCATAGCCACAGCAGCCGTAGCCATAGCCACAGCCATAACAGCCATAGCAACAGCCATAGCCATAGCAGCCATAGCTATATCCATAGCAGCCATAGCCATAGCCACAGCCATAGCAGCCATAGTCATAGACATAGCCACAGTTGCCAATGCCATAGCCATAGCAGTTATAGGCATAGCCGTAGCAGCCATAGGCATATCTATACCATAGATATAGCAGCCATTGCCATAGCCATAGCAGCCATTGGCATAGCCATAGCCACAGCCATAGCAGCAATAGACATAGCAGCTATAGCCATAGCCATATCAGTCATAGCCATAGCTATAGCAGCCATAGCCAAAGCAGACATAGCCATAGCCATAGCAGCCATAGCCGTAGCCATAGCAGCCATAGCCATAGCCATAGCAGCCGTAGCCATAGCAGCCACAGCCATAGCCATACGAGCCATAGCCAATGGCGTAGCCACAGCAGCCGTAGCCATAGCCACAGCCGTAACAGCCATAGCAACAGCCATAGCCATAGCAGCCATAGCTATATCCATAGCAGCCATAGCCATAGCCATATCCATAGCAGCCATAGACATAGACATAGCCACAGTAGCCAATGCCATAGCCATAGCAATTATAGCCATAGGCGTAGCAGCCATAGGCATATCTATACCATAGACATAGCAGCCATTGCCATCGCCATAGCAGCCATTGTCATAGCCATAGCCACAGCCATAGCAGCAATAGCCATAGCCATATCCATAGCCATAGCAGCAATAGTCATAGCCATATCCATAGCAGCCATAACCATAGCCATAGCAGCCATAGCCATGGCCATAGCAGCCATTGCCATGGCCATAGCAGCCATAGCCATATGTATAGGTACCATTGCCATAGCAGCCATAGCGATAGCCACAGCAGCCATAGCCGTAGCCATCGCAGCCATAGCCATAGCCATAGCCTTAGCAGCAACAGCCACAGCCATAGCAGCCATAGCAGCCATAGCCATAGCCATAGCAGCCATAGTCATAGCCATAGCACGCATAGCGACAGCCATAGCAGCCGTAGCCGTAGCCATAGCAGCCATAGCCATAGCAATAGCACGCATAGCGATAACCATAGCAGCCGCAGCCATAGCCATAGCAGCTGTAGCCATAGCCATATCAGCCATAGCCATAGCTATAGCAGCCATAGCCAAAGCAGCCATAGGCACAGCCACAGCAGCCATAGCCATAGCCACAGCCATAGCAGCCATAGCCACAGCCATAGAGATAGCAGCCATAGCTATATCCATAGCAGCCATAGCCATAGCCATAGCCATAGAAGCCATAGACGTAGCCATAGGCACATTAGCCGATGCCATAGCCATAGCAGTTATAGCCATAGCCGCAGCAGCCATAGGCATGGCTATACCAGCCATAGACATAGCAGCCATAGCCATAGCCATAGGAGCCATTGTCATAGGCATAGCCATAGCCACAGCAGCCAATGCCATAGCCATAGCAGTTATAGCCATAGCCGTAGCAGCCATAGCCATAGCCATAGCAGCCATAGCCGTAGCCATAGCAGCCATAGCCATAGCCATAGCAGCCGTAGCCATAGCAGCCACAGCCATAGCCATACGAGCCATAGCCAATTGCGTAGCCACAGCAGCCGTAGCCATAGCCACAGCCGTAACAGCCATAGCAACAGCCATAGCCATAGCAGCCATAGCTATATCCATAGCAGCCATAGCCATAGCCATATCCATAGCAGCCATAGACATAGACGTAGCCACAGTAGCCAATGCCATAGCCATAGCAATTATAGCCATAGCCGTAGCAGCCATAGGCATATCTATACCATAGACATAGCAGCCATTGCCATAGCCATAGCAGCCATTGTCATAGCCATAGCCACAGCCATAGCAGCAATAGCCATAGCCATAGCCATAGCCATAGCAGCAATAGTCATAGCCATATCCATAGCAGCCATAACCATAGCCATAGCAGCCATAGCCATGGCCATAGCAGCCATTGCCATGGCCATAGCAGCCATAGCCATATGTATAGGTACCATAGCCATAGCAGCCATAGCGATAGCCATAGCAGCCATAGACATAGCCATAGCCAGATTAGCCGATGCCATAGCCATAGCAGTTATAGCCATAGCCGCAGCAGCCATAGGCATAGCTATACCAGCCATAGACATAGCAGCCATAGCCATAGCCATAGCAGCCATAGCCGTAGCCATAGTAGCCATAGCCATAGCCATAGCAGCCGTAGCCATAACCATAGCAGCCATAGCCATATCCATTGGAGCCATAGCCATATCCATAGCATTAGCAGCCATAGCCATAGCTATAGCAGCCACTGCCATAGCTGCCATATGCATAGCCATAGCAGCCGTAGCCATAGCAGCCATAGCCATAGCCATATCAGCCATAGCCATAGCCATAGCCATAGCAGCAATGGCCATAGCCATAGCAGACATAGCCACAGCCATAGCAGCTTTAGCCAAAGCCAAAGCATCCATAGCCATGGTCATAGCAGTCATGGCCATAGCCATAGCAGCTTTAGCCATCGCCAAAGCAGCCATAGCCATTCCCATAGCATCCATAGCCATAGCCATAGCAGCCATAGCCGTAGCCATAGCAGCCATAGCCATAGCCATAGCAGCCGTAGCCATAACCATAGCAGCCATAGCCATATCCATTGGAGCCATAGCCATATCCATAGCATTAGCAACCATAGCCATAGCTATAGCAGCCACTGCCATAGCTGCCATAGCTGCCATAGGCATAGCCATAGCAGCCGTAGCCATAGCAGCCATAGCCATAGCCATATCAGCCATAGCCATAGCCATAGCCATAGCAGCCGTAACCATAGCCATAGCAGCAATAGCCACAACCATAGCAGCCATAGCCATAGCCATAGCAGTCATCGGCATAGCCATAGCCATAGCAGTCATAGCCATAGCCATATCAGCCATAGCCATAGCTATAGCAGCCATAGTCGAAGCAGCCATAGCCATAGCCATAGCAGCCATACCCGTAGCCATAGCTGCCATAGCCATAGCCATAGCAGCCGTAGCCGTAGGCATAGCAGCCATAGCCATAGCCATAGCAGCCGTAGCCATAGCAGCCATAGCCATAGCCATAGCAGCCATAGCCACAGCCATAGCAGCCATAGCCATAGACATAGCAGCCATCGCCATAGCCATAGGCAAAGCATCCATAGCCATAGTCATAGCACGCATAGCGACAGCCATAGCAGCCGTAGCCATTGCCATAGCAGCCGTAGCCATAGCCATATCAGCCATAGCCATAGCCAAAGCATCCATAGCCATAGCCATAGGAGCCATCGCCATATCCATAGGAGCCATAGCCATAGCCATAGCAGCCATAGCCGTAGCCATAGTAGCCATAGCCATAGCCACAGCAGTAGCCATAGCAGCAATAGCCATAGCCATTGCAGCCATAGCAGCCATAGTCCTAGCCATAGCAGCCATAGCCATAGCAATAGCACGCATAGCGATAACCTTAGCCGCCGCAGCCAAAAGCCATAGCAGCCGTTGCCATAGCCATAGCATCCATAGCCATAGCCATAGCAGCCATAGCCATAGCAATAGCACGCATAGCCATAGCCATAGCAGCCGCAGCCATAGCCATAGCAGCCATAGCCATAGCTATAGCAGCCATAGCCAAAACAGCCATAGCCATAGCCATAGCAGCCATAGCCATAGCCATAGCAGCCATAGCCATAGCCATAGCACGCATAGCCATAGCCATAGCAGCCGCAGCCATAGCCATAGCAGCCGTAGCCATAGCCATAGCAGCCATAGCCATAGCCATAGCAGCCATAGCCGTAGCCATCGCAGGCATAGCCATAGCCATAGCCATAGCCATAGCACCAATAGCAATAGCCATAGCAGCCATAGCAGCCATAGCCATAGCCATAGCAGCCGTAGCCATAACCATAGCAGCCATAGCCATATCCATTGGAGCCATAGCCATATCCATAGCATTAGCAGCCATAACCATAGCTACAGCAGCCATTGCCATAGCTGCCATAGGCATAGCCATAGCAGCCGTAGCCATAGCAGCCATAGCCATAGCCATAGCACGCATAGCCATAGCCATAGCAGCCGCAGCCATAGCCATAGCAGCCGTAGCCATAGCCATAGCAGCCATAGCCATAGCCATAGCAGCCATAGCCGTAGCCATCGCAGGCATAGCCATAGCCATAGCCATAGCCATAGCCCCAATAGCAATAGCCATAGCAGCCATAGCAGCCATAGCCATAGCCATAGCAGCCGTAGCCATAACCATAGCAGCCATAGCCATATCCATTGGAGCCATAGCCATATCCATAGCATTAGCACCCATAACCATAGCTACAGCAGCCATTGCCATAGCTGCCATAGGCATAGCCATAGCAGCCGTAGCCATAGCAGCCATAGCCATAGCTATAGCAGCCATAGCCAAAGCAGCCATAGGCACAGCCACAGCAGCCATAGCCATAGCCACAGCCATAGCAGCCATAGCCACAGCCATAGAGATAGCAGCCATAGCTATATCCATAGCATTAGCAGCCATAGCCATAGCTATAGCAGCCACTGCCATAGCTGCCATATGCATAGCCATAGCAGCCGTAGCCATAGCAGCCATAGCCATAGCCATATCAGCCATAGCCATAGCCATAGCCATAGCAGCAATGGCCATAGCCATAGCAGACATAGCCACAGCCATAGCAGCTTTAGCCAAAGCCAAAGCATCCATAGCCATGGTCATAGCAGTCATGGCCATAGCCATAGCAGCTTTAGCCATCGCCAAAGCAGCCATAGCCATTCCCATAGCATCCATAGCCATAGCCATAGCAGCCATAGCCGTAGCCATAGCAGCCATAGCCATAGCCATAGCAGCCGTAGCCATAACCATAGCAGCCATAGCCATATCCATTGGAGCCATAGCCATATCCATAGCATTAGCAACCATAGCCATAGCTATAGCAGCCACTGCCATAGCTGCCATAGCTGCCATAGGCATAGCCATAGCAGCCGTAGCCATAGCAGCCATAGCCATAGCCATATCAGCCATAGCCATAGCCATAGCCATAGCAGCCGTAACCATAGCCATAGCAGCAATAGCCACAACCATAGCAGCCATAGCCATAGCCATAGCAGTCATCGGCATAGCCATAGCCATAGCAGTCATAGCCATAGCCATATCAGCCATAGCCATAGCTATAGCAGCCATAGTCGAAGCAGCCATAGCCATAGCCATAGCAGCCATACCCGTAGCCATAGCTGCCATAGCCATAGCCATAGCAGCCGTAGCCGTAGGCATAGCAGCCATAGCCATAGCCATAGCAGCCGTAGCCATAGCAGCCATAGCCATAGCCATAGCAGCCATAGCCATAGCCATAACAGCCATAGCCAAAGGCATAGCAGCCATAGCCGTAGCTATAGCAGCTATAGGCATATCTAAAGGAGTCATAGCCATATCCATAGCAGCCATAACCATAGCCATAGCAGCCATAGCCATGGCCATAGCAGCCATTGCCATGGCAATAGCAGCCATAGCCATATGTATAGGTACCATAGCCATAGCAGACATAGCTATAGCCATAGCAGCCATTGTCATAGCCATAGCCATAGCCACAGCAGCCAATGCCATAGCCATAGCAGTTATAGCCATAGCCGTAGCAGCCATAGGCATATCTATACCGTAGACATAGCAGCCATTGCCATAGCCATAGCAGCCATTGCCATAGCCATAGCCAAAGCAGCAATAGCCATAGCCATAGCAGACATAGCCACAGCCATAGCTGCTTTAGCCATAGCCAAAGCATCCATAGCCATAGTCATAGCAGCCATAGCCATAGACATAGCAGTTTAGCCATAGCCATTGCCATAGCATCCATAGCCATAGCCATAGCAGCAATAGCCATAGCCATAGCTGACATAGCCATAGCCATAGCAGCTTTAGCCACAGCCATAGCAGCCATAGCCATAGACATAGCAGCCATCGCCATAGCCATAGGCAAAGCATCCATAGCCATAGTCATAGCACGCATAGCGACAGCCATAGCAGCCGTAGCCATTGCCATAGCAGCCGTAGCCATAGCCATATCAGCCATAGCCATAGCCAAAGCATCCATAGCCATAGCCATAGGAGCCATCGCCATATCCATAGGAGCCATAGCCATAGCCATAGCAGCCATAGCCGTAGCCATAGTAGCCATAGCCATAGCCACAGCAGTAGCCATAGCAGCAATAGCCATAGCCTTTGCAGCCATAGCAGCCATAGTCCTAGCCATAGCAGCCATAGCCATAGCAATAGCACGCATAGCGATAACCTTAGCCGCCGCAGCCAAAAGCCATAGCAGCCGTTGCCATAGCCATAGCATCCATAGCCATAGCCATAGCAGCCATAGCCA